>NC_079190.1:304938416-305043416 GCF_029499605.1 Hyla sarda | reverse complement strand
GTTGTAGTTTTGAAACCTCTGGAAGTCCGCAGGTTGAAGACCACTGCGGGTGGGGGAGTTCACTCGAGTATAAGCCGAGGGGGGTGTTTTCAGCACGAAAAATCGTGCTGAAAAACTCGGCTTATACTCGAGTATATACGGTATTTAAAATCACTTTTTTTAATTAAAGTATATTAGAGATATGTTGTAGTACTTAAGTACTATAACATATAAATTTTTTTACTTCATGACAGTGCCCATTTAAGTTTTACATAATGCATATCCTTAATACTTACTTGTGCACACTAACACTTTTACAAAATAGACCGTTTTGTTCTGCCTACCTGCCTCAGCTACTATTCTGATCTTGCCACCCGCCTGATGCCACACATCTGATGCCAAGTTCTCCTTTTTTCACCCACCTTCGTCACCGGGTACTGGTATTGCCACCCACCACCCCACTCTGTCACCGGGTCACTTTCAGGACTCCTGATGCTGCTGATGCAACCTTCAGGCTGTCTCATTCTGACATCATATGTTCTCCCCATGCTGATGCCAGCTCCAGGCTGTGTCATTCTGCCACCATATGTTCTCTTCATGCTGATGCCAGCTCCAGGCCGTCTCATTCTGCCACCATATGTTCTCCTCATGCTGATGCCAGCTCCAGGCTGTCTCATACTGCCACCATATGTTCTCTTCATGCCAATGCCAGCTATATGGTCTCCTCTTGCTGCCACCAACTCAATGCTGTGTCATTCTGCCACTATATGGTCTCCTCATGCTGCAGACAACTCCAGACTGTGCCATTCAGCCACTATATGGTCTAATCATGCAACCGCCACCTCAGACTGTGTCATTCAGCCACTATATGGTCTCCTCTTGCTGCCGCCAACTCCAGGCTGTGTCATTCGGCCACTATATGATCTCCTCTTGATGCTTCCACCTCCAGGCTGTGTTACTGTACCACCATGTGGTCTCCTCATGTTTCTGCCACATTAAATGAAACTTTTTAGGTTCATCTATTTGAAATCTTCAATTTAAATGTAAAAAAATGTCTTTAATCTTTTCAATTGTGAGGCCCTATGGTCTCGTCAGGCTGTTGCCACCTCCAAGCTGGGTCATTCAGCCACTATATGGTCTCCTCATACTGCCGCCACCTCCACGCTGTGTCATTCAGCCACTATATGGTCTCCTCATTGTGCCGATCTGCGACAGTGATTCTAATAGCAACGCCTCATTATAACAGTATTATTTCACTAACCCAGCACACTCCCTATGCGTGTTACAGCAAGGCAAAGTGTTTTACACCCCTATTAAGGCACTCTGTAGGCCAGAAATAGCTGGTTTTAATAGCGATTCGCCTCGAATAAATTCAGACTGAAACACATTTTTTGGGAAAATTCGTTGAATCGTCCAAATCAAATTTTTCTAAAATTCGCTCATCTCTACTGGCAATGTTCGAAAGTTCTGCAAACCAATGTCACCCTGAAGTTTGGATCGAGACCAGGTTTGCTGGACTCAGCTCGCATATCTCTAGTTATGGTTCTGTATGTTGTTTGTGTGTTCCATGCATTGTACTATTTAGCCTGTGAAGGACACCAGGTGTAAATTTATACCCATGATGCCTGGAACTTAAAGCACCAGGGTGTAACTGTACACCCTGGAGCAATAAGTGATTTTTAAGCGAGCCAGAATCTGTGGACTCATAGAGGTGAATATTAGCTACTATAGACATTATCGTGGGGGTCAAATGAGCTAAAATGGTGGCAGGGGGTCACCCTACCTGCCTCCTTTTGAAGGATCAACAAGTTACTGATGTAGCCGGGCTTCGCCAAATTGCATCACTTGTTCGCCAATCACACTGTATAATGCTCTGCAATAGGCACAGCATTATACAGTGAATGCAATCCAATGACTGCATATAAAAAATCTCCTATGGACATATAAATAATAAACATATTTGTTATAGCCGCATGGGTAATTGTTTATATTTATGATCCCACACAGTAAATGGTATAAAAGTATGTTCTAATCAAGGCTAGCTGAGAGTTGTAGTACCATAGTAGGGTTTTGATAACCTAGTGATCCCATGTAAGCCCAACAATCCTTTTGTCAAATGGGTTATAACTGTAATGTCAGTGGAAAACTTACATGTATGTCCCACTGCGGTTATGAAGCGAGTGCAGGAGCTGTGCTCGCATAATAGATTGCGGGTGCTGGATGCTATCAGCAGCCAGGAACCTGCAGGTAATGGTGAACATCAGCGATTGCACTGATGTCTGCCATTAAACCCCTCATATGCTGTGATCAGTATTGTTCCTGTGGCTGATCTGATCACCCGCGCCACAGCGGCGGGTATCAGATCAGCTAAGATGACTGCCTGAGGTCTCCTTACCTGCCTCTGGGTGCCATCATGGGGTGTTCTTTCTTGGTATGCCATCGACCAGAGAAGCAGATTGACGATAATACTGACCAGTGCTATGCCTATTATTTTTCTATTAAGCACAGAGTTGTATGTTACAGATTTTAGGCAGATGAGTGAAGAGTGAATCAAATGTTACATTGGTGTATCGGTGAAAGATATACAGAGGAGGATGCTGGCATGCAGAGCTTCACAGATGATAGCTGTTTCAGTCAGGGTTACTCTTTTTCTGACCTTACCTCTCTCTGTGTGTCAACCTCATGTCTTGGGTCGCGATGAGCACAGATGGGCATTACAAGATATATAGATGAGAATGAAAACATACTAAAAACAAGAGAAATTGTTCTGAATGTGAGAGCACTGTGGTCAGACAGAAAATAAATTCAAAAAGAAAATAACATCCTCCGTAGTATACAGCAGCTGATAAGTACTGGAAGGATTATGATTTTTAAATAGAAGTACATTTCAAATCTGTTTAGCCAATTGCCCCATAACAGAGGAAAAACTCATTCCAGAATCCATTATGGAAATAAGAATAAATCCCTGGATCAACATTCTACCCCCATAAATCTACTATCCATAACCTGTAATATTATATTTTTCAAGAAAAACATCCAGACCCCCCCCCCCCCCTTGAACTTGTTTATTAAAGGGGTTCTCCGGTGCTGTCACGCCCCCTCCCATAGGTTTGCATTGAGGGGCGGACCGTGACGTCACACGGGGGCGGAGGCGTGACGTCACACTCCGCCGGCCCTGTGTTCGCCGGTAATCAGACCCAGAGCGAACACGCTCCAGGGACTGATTACAAACAGGCTGCCGCATGCAAGATCGCGGGGGTCCCCAGCAGCAGGACTCCCGCGATCAAGCATCTTATCCCCTTTCCTTTGGATAGGCGATAAGATGTCTAAGCACCGGAGAACCCCTTTAAGGCAGACATCACAACATCATGTAGCAGAGACTTACAGAGTCTCGCAGCTTTGTCTGTGATAATAGTGAAACCTTCTTTCCTCTAGATGTAGCAGATGCCCCCTTGTAGTGGTTACTGGGCCTAGGTATAAAATGATCACTACATCACCCCTAAGTCATCTTTTCTCCAAACTAAATAACCCCAAGCTTGATAACCTGCCTTGGTACTGTAATCCTGCCATACCACCAATTATCTTTCTCAGCCTCCTCTGAACCCTCTCCAGTTCAGCTATGTCCTTCTTATATACAGGTACCCAGAATTGGACACAATACTCCATATGTGGTCTGACTAATGATTTATACTGAGGTAAAACTATGTCTTTGTCATGAGCCCTCGATGCCTCTCTTGATAAATCCAATGACTTTGTTAGCCTTGGCAGCAGCTGCCTGGCACTGATCACAAAAGTTGAGCTTACTGTTCATCAGTACCCCCAAGCCCTTTTCGTTAGAAGTTTTACTTAATGTCTTATTAATAGGCACATAATTGTACATGTTGTTTTTACGCCCCAAGTTTAAAAACACTTACATTTATCCACATTAAATTTAATTTGCTTTGTCTGTGCCCAAGTTCCAGCTTCCCCAGATCCCTCTGTAATATTATGTTCTTCTGTGGTGATCACCTTACCCAGTTTACTGTCATCTGCAAATATTGATATTCTACTCTGTAATCCCTGATTTATTAACATAGTGCAAAGAAGTGGACCCAGTACTGACCCCTGCGGTACAATACTTGTTTCTGTCACCCAACCAGAGTAAGTCCCATTGTCACAACTCACAGGCTTTTAGGTTCCAGGATCCCTTGTTGACCCTTTTTTAATATTGGTACCACATCTGCTAAGTGCCAGTCCTGTGGAACAATCTCTGTCATTATAGAATCTTTAAATATAAGGGTCTGTCTAGCATGGTACTTATTTCCTGCAAAACCTTGGGATGGATGCCATCTGGGCCCGGTGATTTGAGTGTTTTTATGTTACTAAGGCAGTACCGCACTTCCTGTTTGGCTAAGCAGGCGAGATTTGCTAAAGAATTTACATTATTCCTTAGCCTGTTATCTGACATTAGATTTAATAGATTGGCCTTTTCCTCATCCTCCTCCCCCATTACACCTAGATTATTTGTTTAAGGGGTACTCCACTCTAGACATGTTATGAAGGGGGGTCTGGCTCAGAGGTCTGATTGAGGGGGTCTGTGACACCGCCTCCCATAGGCGTGCATTGAGGGGGGCACACGGGGCCGAGCCTTGACTTCACAACGCTCCGGCCCCATGATCGGCAGTAATCAGACCGGGGACTGATTTTAACAGGGTGCGGCGTGCAAGATCACGGGGGTCCCCAGCGGCGGGACCCCCGCGATCAGGCATCTTATCCCCTATCCTAAGTGCTGGAGTACCCCTTTAAGAGTGATCATGTCAGTACTTGAAGCAGAACTCTTTGTCAGGACCTTCCGTTGAGATTTCACACTACGGAATCTCCAAATGGACAAAATCCAAATCTGGAAACTCTGAGTGCGGGCAGCGCCAACTGATTAAGGACAGCGCACACATTTCCATCCCCATAGATGGCAATGTCAGTTGAGCAGAGAATTTGTTGAGGGGATTTTCAAGGCTGAAAGTCCACCTCAAAAACTCTGCATTGTGTATTGTGCGCTGTGCAATGGAATCCCATTGTCATCAATGGTACTCTGCTGCAGCGGAATTACCAAGTGGAATTTCAAAACGTAATTTCACTCAGAAATTCCGTGGTATGAAACCGGCCTGAGGCTGGAATTCCACTGAGGATTTTTTAGCAAAAACGCTGTAAAAAAACGCCAATATTCTGCAAAATGCCTGATCCACTAGGTATTTTTCAGTTTGGCGTTTTTTTTTTTTTTTATCTTTTTTGGCGTTTTTCACCAATTTTGGGCTCAGAGGCTGGTTTTTAAAAATGTCCAATAAAACCTAGTTCGGCATTTTTTTTGCACAGAAATCGTGGCGTTTTCCTCCCATCGTGGCGCTATGTTTAACTTTGGCATTTTTGCTGGCGGTTTTTATTCTTTTTTTTTTATAAAAATTTCGTAGGGTACCATTAAAAAAATAATAAAAAAGATACAGTAGTGATGGAAAAAATTATATTTAACGAATTGTATCTTTTTTAAAACTAAATTGTTATTCATTTTTAAACAGGGATCAATCTATGTGTGCGGGCAGGGCAATAAAAATGTAGTTGTGTGTGTGTTTTACACTTTTTTTCAACATGTTTTAGGTAGTACTACTAGTCCCAGCATGGAACACACTGTTCCATGATGGGAGTAGTAGTACCTGTACTAATTGACAGATCACCCCGGGTCCGTTGTGATCCTTCTGTATAATTGATAGATACGGCCGGCCGCTCTTTTATGGTCCCCTGCACTGACGTATATATACACCTATACATATTTCCCGCAGAGAGCTGTGATTGGCCAGATGGTTCCAGCCAATCACAACTCTGTGGGAAATATTAATCGTTGTATATATACGTCAGTGCAGGGGACCATAGAATAGTGGCCGGCCGCATCTATACATTATACAGGAGGATCACAGCGGGTGTCAGTAGTGACACCCGCTGTAATCTGTCCTTAACTGCAAGTACTACTACTCCCAACATGGAGCACACTCTGCTCCATGCTGGGAACTGTAGTACTTGCATTAATAGAAAGATCGCAACAGGTGTCAGAAGTTACACTCGCTGCGATCTGTCTATTAATGCAGGTACTACAGCTCCCAGCATGGAGCAGAGTGTGCTCCATGTTTGGAGTAGTAGTAACTGCAGTTAAGGACAGATCACAGGGATCTTTTTCCATCCCTACTGCATCCTTTTTTTTTTTTTTATTTGGTACCCAACAAATTTGGGAAAAAAAACGCCAAAGGGGCCATAAAAGCCAAATTTCCCACAGAGGTAAAAATGCCAGAAAAAAATGCCAGAAAAATGCCAAAACACAGGGAAAAATAGTGGCAGTTTTTCAGGCGTTTTTAAGCCTAAAACCTGCGCAAAAACCTCAGTGGAATACTAGCCTAATGGGGCTTTGATTATAGGCAGAATTGCGTATTTTCCTATCCGTATAAGTCAATGAGAATCAGCTGCAGAAAATATGCAGCAAAATATGGCACGTGTGACCCTTCCCCTACTGTGTAATAAGGCCTCTTACAGTATTATGCTCCCTGACACATTTTTATGCCTGTATTCACACCACTATATTGTGGTCAGCCTGAGCTCTATATACTTAGTAATGTAAACAGATTGAAAAACCCATCAAAGAAGAGCAGGACATCCTCTTCCTAAACTTTTCACTGTGGACAGCTCTCTTGGTTTCCTCTGTTTTGTGATACAGAATACACAGCGCTCAGTAACTGATCACACACCATGTCAATGACCTATTCAAATCCCAATGAGGGGAAATGCATCTTACCGTGTTTCCCCGAAAATAAACCCTACCCCGAAAGTAAGCCCTAGCAGTATTTTCAGGGTGGGCTGCAATATAAGCCCTACCCCAAAAATAAGACCTAGGTCAGGGGTAATCAACTGGCGGACCACGGTCCAGATCCGGACCGTGGCCGTCAGTAATGCCCGCTGACACCCCCCCCCTTTGGCTGGTCCCATATCTAACTATCTATCTTCATACCGTACGGAAGCTGCAGCGGGACCTCCTTCTGTTGCTTAGCAGCTGGGCAGGGGCACTGTCCCTGCCCCCGACTGCTAAGCAACAGAAGGAGGTCCCGCTGCAGCTTCCGTACGGTATGAAGGTGTAAGGTATGGTAGTTTATTATGGCAGAGGGGTGGGGGGCACTGTAGGAGTGTGGAGGATGATGGGGGAAGGGGAGGATGGGGGGCTGTAGCAGTGTGGAGGATGGGGGGCTGTAGCAGTGTGGAGGATGGGGGGCTGTAGCAGTGTGGAGGATGGGGGGGCTGTAGCAGTGTGGAGGATGGGGGGGCTGTAGCAGTGTGGAGGATGGGGGGGCTGTAGCAGTGTGGAGGATGGGGGGCTGTAGCAGTGTGGAGGATGGGGGGGCTGTAGCAGTGTGGAGGATGGGGGGGCTGTAGCAGTGTGGAGGATGGGGGGGCTGTAGCAGTGTGGAGGATGGGGGGCTGTGGGAGGATGGGGGGCTGTAGCAGTGTGGAGGATGGGGGGCTGTAGCAGTGTGGAAGATGGGGGGGGGGGGGTGCGGCATCCTCCACACTGCTACAGCCCCCCATCCTCCTCACTGCTTCAGCCCCCCATCCTACTCACTGCTACAGACCCCCATCCTCCACACTGCTACAGCCCCCCATCCTCCACACTGCTACAGCCCCCCATCCTCCACACTGCTACAGCCCCCCCATCCTCCACACTGTTACAGCCCCCCCATCCTCCACACTGCTACAGCCCCCCCATCCTCCACACTCCTGCAGCCTCCCCATAAATAAATAAGCCCTACCCTGAAAATAAGCCCTAGTGTGTTTTTTGGGACTAAAATTAATATAAGACCCGGGCTTATTTTCGGAGAAACACGGTACCATAACACAAATGTATTATATGGTCCAAATCTAAGTTCTATAGGGAATATTTTCTATGTTTAACCATGTGACATAAATAAGGCCAGAAAACACCTTTGTATTCTGGCCATGTTAGAGCAGTTCTTACCTGATCAGACTTAGTCACAGAATACAGAACTATGACATTCATTGACTATAGGGGGAGTCTTCTGTGATTGTAGATTTTCTCTTATATTCTCCATCCTGTCAGGACAAATATGATGATATCTCCTGACGACTGTAGACTATACCTACCAAAAAATACAGAAATAGTCAGCTAATGTATTAATACGATGGAGACAAATGTGCACGTGCATGCCACCATGGCTAATACAAAACATACAAAAGAAGATTTGCAGCAGTACTCTGCAAACACTAAGGTACATGGGCACTATGGATGTAAGCCATTTTATATATTTGCATTGCCGCTATATTACTTATAAATGTGAATTTGAATTCTTAGCGCACCTTTTGATCAAAACGTGTCCCCCATCTACCACAAGGAGGTGGGCTCATTTTGAATGGGGCCCTAACCTTCTATTGCAGTGATTCCCAACTGGTGTGCCGTTCGGCACTGGCCGGGGTGCCGCGTGCCCGGGGTGCCACAGGATTTTGCTGTCAAAATTTTATTTTATTGTTTTTATTTCCCTCCCCGGCGCCACAGGGGGAGGGAAGTTTGTGTGCGCTGTGCGTGCACCTGAGGCTGTATCAGATAGAGGAGTAGTGTGCTTACAGGACCTGCGATGATGTCACTGTCATGTGATCAGTCACATGGAGGAGGAGGAGTCACATGATCAGGGGCTGCTGTTCTAGGCCTCAGTGTTCTCCTACGTCCCCCAGCATCCCCCTCCCCCCTGCGGCCCAGAGAGGGGAAGTATGCGGAAGCTGCGCGGGCCAGTGTAGTGACCCGTGCTCCAGTGTCCCCCTCCCCCCTGCGGCACAGTGAATGATTGCCCTGCCGGAGCCCTGAGTCGGTGCCCTGCCGGAGAGGGGAAGAAAGGGGAAGAAAAATTGCTTGCTTAAGGTTCTGTACCATGTCCACCCCTCCCCTCACCCATGTCCACCCCTCCCCTCACCCATGTCTACCCCTCCCCTCACCCATGTCCACCCCTCACCCATGTCCACCCCTCCCCTCACCCATGTCACCCTTCCCTCACCCATGTCCACCCTTCCCTCACCCATGTCCATCCCCCCTCACCCATGTCCATACCCCCCTCACCCATGTCCATACCCCCCCTTACCCATGTCCATACCCTCCCTTACCCATGTCCATACCCCCCCTTACCCATGTCCACCCCTCCCTTACCCATGTATTTTATTTTAACAATTTATGATTGATATGTTTTACAGATCCATCACAAAGTTTAAAGCAGACATGTTTTATTCTGACTTATGGCGGGTTCCTTAATAAATATTTTATATTTTACTGTTCATATTGTTGTCTACTCTTATAAATCAAAGAGCAGATGTGTCTGCAAAATGGCACACTACTCCCTGTGGCACCAACCCACACAATACTTCCTAAGCGTTCACACATAATAGGGATCAACCGATTATCGGATTGGCTGATATTATCGGCCGATATTCACGATTTTGTAAGTTATTGGTATCGGCATCTAACCATGCCGATAATGAGTCTTGCCCGCAACACCCGGAGAACGGTGCTGCTGTTTTGCATCTCCAACACAGCTACGGCAGCCCTGTAAAAGAACCGCAGTGGCTGCCTGGGAGAGGCGCTTTGAACTTCGGCATGCATGGCGCTGCTGCGCTTAGACGTGAGGTCACGTCACCGTGGGGGTGACGTGACCTCATGTCTAAGCGCAGCGCCACCGATCAGTGCGCCCACCACCCTGCTCTCTCTCACTCTTGTACAGGGCCCTGCTTGTCCTCAGGTACAGAACCCTGCTAGTCCTCAATGTACAGGGCCCTGCTTGTCCTAGGTGTACAAAGCCCTGCTTGTCCTAGGTGTACAGAGCCCTGCTTGTCCTCGGTGCACAGAGCCCTGCTTGTCCTCGGTGCACAGAGCCCTGCTTGTCCTCAGTGTACAGAACCCCGCTTGTCCTAGTTGTACAGAGCCCTGCTTGTCCTCGGTATATCGGTATAAGTTATCGGCTATTGGCCTGAAAGTTCACAGGTTATCGGTATCGGCTCTAAAAAATCAATTTCGGTCGATCCCTAATACATAACATTCCTCCCCCCACACATACAAATCTCCACACCCAACCATGCTTTCCCCTACCACCTTCTTCTCCTTTTCTATATCTATTGTACAGACCGACACACACACACAGGTTAGGATGACATCATCAGGAAAGTCCTGCAGATAGAATGTGTCATCACAGGTCCTGAAGAAATATAGTCAGACACTAAAGGTAAAATTATAAATATGTAACTGGGTCAATCAAGCCCTTTTAGGGTACATTCACACATGCGTATTTTCTGCTGCAGATTTTCTTTTGATTTTGATACCCATTGAAGTCAATGGCAGCAAAATCAGCAGAAGCAAATCTTCAGCAGAAAATGCGCATGTGTGAACACCTTTAACCCCACCAGTACCAAGGGGGTACAGGTGCGCCCTCACGTCCTGGGACTTAAGGACCAAGGGCGTACCTGTACGCCATAGTCCCGTTAAACCCGGTTGGTCCCAGTGGGTGTTGCTACGGGCAGATAGGACCCATGGTTAATGACGGGCACCGCCGATCGGGCCGATACCCGGCATTAACCCTTTGATCGCGGCATCTAAAATGCGGGGTTGACGTTGTCGGTAGCTCAGTGGAGCTGATCGGGACATCCATTGCCACATCGCAGGACCCCATCAGCTGAGGTAATGGCGGGAGGGTTCTCACCTGCCTCCGTGCCGTCCGATCTGTCTTCTGTCTTCCTATGCAGGCTAGAGCAGCAGAGTGCCGAGAACACTGATCAATGCTATGCTATGGCATAGCATTGATCAGTATATGCAATCAGAAGATCAATAGGGGCTAACAAAAAAAAAAAAAGAAATAAAGTGTAAAACAAGAAAAATGAATAAAAGTGAATTAAACTTTTAATAGGGAAGGGTTTAAATCACCCCCCTTTTCCCAATTTTTAAATAAAATAATGTGATAAAAAATAATCATATGTGTTACAGCCGCATGCGTAAATCTCCGAACTATTAAAATATAAGGTTAGCTAAACTGCACGATCGATGGCGTACATGTAAAAAAAATACCAAAGTCCAAAATTGTGCATTTATGGCCACTTCATATAACATAAAAAAACTAATAAAAAGCGATCAAAAAGTCCCATCAAAATGTTACTGTTAAAATCTACAGAGCACGGCACAAAAAATTAGACCTCATATAGCCCCGTATGCGGAAAAATAAAAAAGTTATAGGGGTTAGAATATGACCATTTTAAACAAAGTCATATTTGTGCATGTAGTTATAACTTTTTTAAAGTAGTAAAATAAAATAAATGCTACATAAATTGGATATCCTTGTAACTGTATAGCTCTACAGAATAAAAATTAGGTGTCATTTTTACTGAAAATTGCACTGTGTAGAAACGGAAGCCCCTAAAATTTACAAAATGGCGGGTCTTTTTTTTTTTTCAATTTCACGCCACAAATATATATTTTTTGGTTTTGCAGTAGATTTTGTAGATTTTTTTAAATCACTGGTGTCAGAATGTTAAACAGATTTGTAAATTACTTATATTAAAAAATCTTAATCCTTCCTGTACTTATTAGCTGCTGAATATTACAGTGGAAATTCTTTTCCGTTTGAAACACAGAGCTGTCTGCTGACATCATGAGCACAGTGCTCTCTGATGACATCTCTGTCCATTTTAAGAAATGTCCAGAGTAAAAGGAAATCCCCATAGCAAACATATACTGCTCTGGACAGTTCCTAAAATGGACAGAGATGTCAGCAGAGAGCACCGTGCTCCTGATGTCAGCAGACAGCTCTGTGTTTCAAAAAAGAAAGTAATTTCCGCTGTAGTATTCAGCAGCTAATAAGTACAGGAAGGATTAAGACTTTTTAATAGAAGTAATTTACAAATCTGTTTAACTTTCTGGCACCAGAGTACCCCTTTTCCCACCCTAGACACGCCCCCTCCCAAAGACTTGCATTGAGGGGACGGGCGTGTCATCACACGGACTTCATCACGGACTTCCGTTCCCATAGTCGCGACTCAGACCCTTCAGTGCTTCCGGACAAAAACAGGTGGGTGCCGCATGCAATACTGCGGGGGTCCCCAGCGGCGGGACCCCCGAGATCAGACATCTTATCCCCTATCCTTTGGATAGGGGATAAGATGTCTAGGGTGGGAGTACCCCTTTAAGAGCCCGCAGGACAATATTTTGACAGCAAAGTTTAATGTAAATTGAGCCTGCACCAGGGGTGGACTAACTTGTTGGGCACTTGGGGACTCAGACACTGCTAACCCCAGAACATATAGACTGTATCAGGGTATTCTGGGCACTGTAGTTAGTAAATGCAACTTCCAGCATCCATGACACAGCCCATGATATTTTTGTGGATAACTTGATGCAGCCCAACCTCACCTAGCCTCTACTTCTATCTCCCAGATAATTTGAGTTTGAGACCCCTGTATTATAGCATTATATATAAAGAGAATCAAATCTTAGCAGCGAAAAATATTCCCGTGTCTTATGGCCACATTACTTAGGTATATATTTCTGCTGCTAATTTCTGCTGCTTATATGTAATGCTATATTAGTTTCTGCAATGGCAGTAAGTTCAGCTCACCCCACACGCCACAAAACCAGGCACGAACCAGTGCGGACCACACTGTAGTTACATAGTTAGTATGGTTGAAAAAAGACATACGTCCATCAAGTCCAACCAGGGTATTGCAGGGAAGGGTGTAAGGAGATAAGGGAAAGGGATGTCGTTTTATAATTCTGCATAAGCATTAATGTTATTTTGTTCCAGGAATGTATCTAACCCTGTTTTAAAGCTGTTAATTGTTCCTAATTGTTCCTGTAGTAACTTAGGAAACCAAGAAATCGTCGTCTAGCCCATATGCTCTTTGTATAGAAGGCTTCTTTATTCACAACATCACATAGACATACAGGAACCGCATGTAGACAGGTAATGCCTTTCGGCTACTTTACATAGCCTTAATCATACGTATAATTAAGGCTAAAACGCCATACCTGTCTACATGCGGTTCCTGTATGTCTATGTGATGTTGTGAATAAAGAAGCCTTCTATACAAAGAGCATCTGGGCTGGATGACGATTTCTTGGTTTCTTATAATAGTTTCTGTATTTGTGATACGGTCTGTGTATCTTTACATGCTGCATGTTGATATGTGATATATCCAAACTCTGTAGGCTGTGTTGCAGGACACAAAATGCCACCTTGCTGTTTTTCTTTTCCCCCTTGGGGAGAAACCATTGGGAGTGGGGGGGGAACACCTTTCATGAACTTTAGATAAGGTATGAAAAAGACATTTAACACAAAGATAATACCTAGTTTTTTGTTTTTTTTTATCTAATACTGTTTTCAGTAGGAAGTCTCGTTATTAGAGGAACCATTGTCCATGCTAGCAGGAGAAATAAATCTCTCATTGTTCATAGTTCTTTCAGTCAAAGATATACTTGAAAAATGTCTTTTCAAGGTCAGCAGACAAGTAAATTTATTTATGTCTAAAATGGTAGAAAAAGAAAAAAGTCATTTGAACACTTTTGTTAGAACTGACAACTTATGCCTCCGAAACAATATTACTTGAAAGATTTATCACTGGGCAATCACCCCTACTCATTTGCGACTTTATATTGTTTACTGATGCCTATACGAAGCTTGGTCTTTATGAAAAAGGAGAGACAAAAAGTTGTTAAGATGAAAAGCTAAGATTTTGTAAGATTGATTTAATATCAATGTTTAGAAAGGTATAAAGCAGTAGATAAGATAATTTTAATTGTCTTATGCTGGCATTGAGGGAGGAATGGGTGATATAAAACATGTAACCTGTTCAATGAATAAAACATATTTAAGTACCTAATTTGTTAATATATTTTATTAACTTAGGAGCACAATACAGCAAAACATTCCACCAGCATAAGTCTTTCTTTGGTTGAAACGCCATCAGACTCTGAAACCAAGAGCAGCACTTTAGCTACACCATCCACAAGTGGAAGCAACTCATTTAAGAGCCAAGTATTTGTCAGGTAAGAAAATATAATATATTTAATTAATTTACATAAGTCTGTGTTCACATCTGTACAATGCAACCCAGGATACCCCTAGATACAGGTATCAACTGCAACACCAAATGACTAGATGGCCACAAACACTCCTTTCCCAACTAGTGCTGAACCGAACAAAAGGGGAATGCACTTCTGACCCTTATACTAACCAATAGGCCAGACTTGGACCATCTTGATAATAGTGACCAAAACATAACACGTTTTTCTTTATCCTATGAAAACATTTCTACTTGTGGGGCTAAAAAAACATTAAACTTCAAGAAGGCCACCAACTAAGAGAAAACCTTATTTACATATATTAGGCCAGTATACTCAGTAATGAAAGTAAACAGGCTAAATGGGACATTTTTAAGAGCATCCTTGTAACACTCACATTTCTGAAAACAGGGACCCCGGTGTATGTTGATCCGCTGGATCTGTGTGGCAGATGACTCGGACCATACCAGGGAGCGGAGTCTAAGGTGACGCTGGTTTTCACCAGAGCCCGCCGCAAATTGGGATGGACTTGCTGCAGCAGGCGGCACCGAGGTCGCTACCCCTGGCATGCATCGACCACACAGGCGGCTGAGGAGATGCCAGGCACAGGAGGGATAAGACAGCTCGTGGTCTGGATAGCAGAAGGTCAGGGCAGCCAGCACAGTAGCGTAGTCAAAGTGAAGCAGGAGTTCAGTAGGGAGTCGGCAGAGGAGCAAGGTCAAGTCAAAAGAGCAAGAAATCTGATACATGGCAAGGCAATACAGAGGATTGCTTTCTCAAAGGCACAAGGCAACAAAGATCCGGCAGGGAACTGAGGAGGGTGGAGGAATTTATAAATGAGCCACAGGTGGATTACACTAATGAGCGTACTGGCCCTTTAAATCTTAAAGCTCCAGCACAGGTGCGCCCTAGGGGCCGGGGATACACGCGCCTGAGCAGAGAGGCAGAGGCAGGAGAAACACCCGGAGAGTGATGGACTGGGGCTCGCATGCGGGCGAGTCCCGCGATGAGAGTCCCAGCCCCGTCGGCAGCAGAACGTAAGGGGACCGTGCGCTCATGGCCAGCGTGTGTGGCCAGAGCGCATTACATAACAGTACCCCCCCCCTTTGGTCTCCCCCTCCGTTTAAGAGAGAGAAAACTCCCGAGAATGTCACGGCCCAGGATATTCTCCTCAGGCTCCCAAGATCTCTCCTCAGGACCGTAACCCTCCCAGTCGACCAAAAAAAATTTGTTTACCTCTCACAGTTTTTTCAGCAAGAATCTGTTTAACTTTGTAGACGTCAGATGAGCCGGAGACAGGTGTGGGGACAAGATTCCTCTGAAAGAACCGGTTTATGACAAGAGGCTTGAGGAAAGAGACGTGGAAGGAATTGGGAATACGTAATGTAGCAGGTAGACGGAGTTTGTAGGAGACAGGATTGATCTTTTGTAGAATCTGCAAGGGACAAAGGTAGCGGGGACCAAGCTTGTAACAGGGGATCTTGAAGCGGATGTACTTGGATGAAAGCCACACCATGTCACCAGAAGAGAAGGACGGAGGAGGTCTTCTACGTTTATCCGCTTGTGCCTTCATGCGTGAAGAAGCCTGGGACAATGACTGTCGGGTTTGTTGCCAGATGGTGGAGAAGTCACGGACCAGCTAATCAACACCGGAGGAGACTGGGAGAGGAAGAGGAGAACGGAGGTGGAGTCCGTAGACAACAAAAAAGAGGGACGACCTCGTGGACTCAGAATCCTTATGATTATATGAGAATTCAGCCCAGGGGAGAAGGTCGACCCAATCATCTTGGTGAGCTGAAAGAAAATGCCAAAGATGAGTCTCTAGGATTTGATTAACCCTCTCCACCTGACTGTTGGACTGAGGGTGGTAGACCAAAGAGATGCCCAGATTGATGTCCAGACAGTTACAAAGGGCTCGCCAGAACTTAGAGACAAACTATCCGAAACGATATGCTGAGGAAGACCATGTAAACGAAAGACATGCAACAAGAAGTACTTCGCCAGCTGCGGGGCAGAAGGAAGACCTGGTAGAGGAATGAAATGAGCCATCTTGGAAAACCAATCTACAACAACCCAGATGACAGTGTTATTATGAGAAGGTGGCAAATGGGTGATGAACTCCATGGCGATATGGGACCAGGGAGTCTCTGGAATGGGTAAAGGCTGTAAGAGTCCTGCAGGTCTTTGTCGAGGAGTTTTGCCACGGGCACATGTTTCACAGGACCGAACAACATTAGAAAGATCCCGTTCAAGATGGGGCCACCAGTAGTACCGGGAAATAAGAAGTGTCTTGCGTATTCCAGGATGTCCTGCTGTCAAGGAAGAATGACCCCATTTCAGGACCTTGCATCTCAATCTGGAGGGCACAAAGGATTTTCCTGGAGGAACTTGCTGAATCTCTGCAGGAGCAGCAGGAATCAAACGGTCAGGAGGAATAATATGCCTAGGCGTGGAGTCCAAACCAATGACGTCAGAGCACCTGGAGAGAGCATCAGCCCTGATGTTCTTGTCTGCTGGACGGAAGAGAATGAAGAAGATGAACCTAGAAAAGAACAGTGATCCCCTTGCCTGGCAGGGGTTCAAACACTGAGCAGACTGAAGGTATAGAACATTCTTATGATCGGAATAGATGCTGACCGAATGAGAAGAACCTTGCAATAAATTTCACCATTCCTCCAAAGCTAGCTTGATAGCGAGGCGTTCACGATCTCCAATGGAGTAATTCCTCTCAGCAGGAGAGAATGTCTTAGAGAAGAACACACAAGTTACACTCTTGCCCTTGGCGTTTTTCTGAGTGAGAACGGCACCCGCTCCAATAGATGAGGAATCAACCTCCAAAGCAAAGGTCCTCTCCGGATCAGGTCTTGTAAGCACGGGAGCAGAGGCAAACGCAGACTTTAAACGGGAGAAAACCTCTTCAGCCTCTTGAGGCAAAGATTTAGGATTAGATGCCTTTTCAGTGAGAGCCACAATAGGAGCAACCAAGGATGAAAAATGTGGGATAAACTGACGATAATAGTTAGTGAATCCCAGAAAGCGTTGAATAGCACGTAGGCCCGATGGACGAGGCCAATCCAATACTGCAGACAACTTATCTAGATCCATCTGCAGGCCCTGATGAGAGACAATGTAGCCAAGAAACAGAAGACTAGATTTCTCGAACAGGCATTTCTCCAGTTTGGCGTAGAGATGATTCTTCCATAGCCACTGAAGAACCAGACAAACATGAGTACGATGCTCCTCTAGGTTGGAAGAAAAGATCAGGATGTCATCTAGGTATATGACAATACAGGTGTAGAGAAGATCACGGAAGATATCATTGATGAACTCTTGAAAAACGGCTGGAGCATTGCAGAGACCAAAAGGCATTAGAAGATACTCGAAATGTCGGTCATGAGTATTGAAGGCCGTTTTCCATTCATCTCCCTTGCGGATAGGAAAGAGATTATACGCACCGCGTAAGTCCAACTTGGAGAAGACCTTGGCACCACGTAGACGGTAAAAAAGTTCTGAGATAAGAGGTAGAGGGTAACGGTTCTTGATCGTGATTTTGTTAAGTCCCCTGTAGTCAATGCATGGACGGAGTGAGCCATCCTTCTTCCCTACAAAGAAGAAACCTGCTCCAGCAGGAGAAGTGGACTTACGGATAAATCCCTTTTGGAGATTCTCCTGGATATACTCAGCCATGGCTTTGGTCTCAGGAACTGAAAGAGGGTATATTCTCCGACGAGGAGGAGTGGTACCAGGCAGAAGATCAATAGGGCAGTCGTAAGGATCATGTGGAGGCAGAGACTCAGCCTGTTTCTTGCAGAAAATGTCAGAGAAATCTTGGTAAGGTGGCAGCAGGCCAGGTAAAGGTGGAAGATGAGAAAAAACATAGGACAGGTTGGAGGCAAAAATTTTGACAGGATTGTCCCCAGCGAATTATTTTTCCAGTTCTCCAGTTGCGGGGAATGGCATTGCAGCCAAGGAAGGCCAAGAAGAATCTCAGAAGTGCAGTGTGGCAGAACATAGAATTCAATCTTTTCTTTATGCGATTGCATGACGAGAGATTCAGTACAGAAGTGAACATTACAGACCAGATTTTGTCCATTAACAGAGGAGATGAACAAGGGCTTGGCAAGCTGAGTAAGGGGAAGATGATACTTGTAGACTAAAGCCGCATCAATAAAGTCATATGCTGATCCAGAATCCAAAAATGTTGTAGCGCTGAAGGAAGACTTGGCTGAAGCGAAGAAGACTTGTACAGGAATAATTTAGTGTGGAGAGGTAGTATTCACACCCAGGGATGCCTCTCCCACGTACCCTAGGTGTGGGTGAACTGTAAAGTCCTTGAGAAAGTGCTCCAGTCTAGCACAATACAAATACAAATCCTCATTGCGTCGTTGTGACCTCTCCTGTTGCGTAAGATGAGAACGATCTCCTTGTATAACCTCTTCGGCAAGAGGCGCAAGAAACTGAAGAGGTGGACATTGAAATACGGGTGTCAGGGGGGCAGGTTCCCTCTCTTAGCACAATTTCTCCGGTCTTTCGTCAAAACACACATCAATGCGTGTGGCCAAGTGGATAAGTTCTGTCAAAGAAGATGGAGGATCACGTGCTGCAAGGGCATCTTTAATCCAGCTTGACAGTCCTTTTTTGAATGTGGCACACAAGGCCTCATCATTCCAGGCAAGTTCAGAGGCTAGAATGCGGAATTGAACCGCGTAGTCACCAACGCTATAATTCCCTTGGCAGAGGTTCAGCAACGCCGTCTCAGCTGAAGAGGCACATGCGGGTTCCTCAAAGACACTGCGAAATTCTGCCAAGAATGCCAACAAATTGCCACTGGATCACCACGGTCCCAAAGGGGTGTGGCCCAAGCCAGGGCTTTTCCGCACAGTAGACTAATGACAAAGGCCACCTTAATACGTTCCGTAACACTGTGTAACAAAGCCTCTGCACGACTTGGAATCCCCATCATACTTGGAAGGCAAAGGCAGGCGGAGCTGGGAGCCAGAAGACACTGCAGGAGCTGGAGGTGGGAGTGGGCAAGATTGTGATACCTGCGGCTGTTGCAAGGCCAAAAGCTGTTGCATCATGGTACCATGTACCATGATGCAACAGTACCACAACGGAGGGAAGATCCGCGACTTCAGGCAGGGGTACCTTAGCGGGATCCATGGCCGGATCTTACTGTAACACTCACGTTTCTGAAGACAGGAACCCCGGTGGATGTGGATCTGCTGGACCTGTGTGGCAGATGACTCAGACCGTACCAGGGAGCGGAGTCTAAGGTGCCGCTGGTTTTCACCAGAGCCCACCACAAAGCGGGATGGACTTGCTGCAGCAGGCAGCACCCATGTCGCTACCCCTGGTACGGCTCGACCACACCGGCGGCTGAGGAGATGCAAGGCACAGGAGGGATGAGCAGCTCATAGTATGGATAGCAGAAGGTCAGGGCAGGCGGCACAGTAGCGTAGTCAAAGCGAAGCAGGAGTTCAGTAGGCAGGCGGCAAAGGAGCAAGGTCAATTCGCACGAGATCTGATACACAGCAAGGCAATACTGAGGATCGCTTTCTCAAAAGGCACAAGGCAACAAAGATCCGGCAGGGAACTGAGGAGGGTGGAGGAATTTATAAGTGAGCCACAGGTGGATTACACTAATGAGCGTATAGCAGAGAGGCAGGAGAAACACCCGGAGAGTGACGGACTGGGGCTCGCATGCGGGTGCGTCCCGCGATGAGAGTCCCAGCCCCGTCGGCAGCAGAGGGTAATGGGACCATGCGCTCACGGCCAGCGTGTGTGGCCAGAGCGCATAACATAACAATCCTGAATAGATCTTATGGGTATAGACGTATTCGATATATGATAGAAAAAGAGAAATATTAGAAAAATATGGTTAATTAATACAGTTAGGGATGTGATAAATAATAAGAGAAAAGCATTCAGTCTACTGAAACAAGAAGGTAGTGGGAAGGTGTTAACAAATTAAAAGGATAAGAATAAATTAACCCAAAAATAAAGTACCGTATATACTCGAGTAGAAGCCGAGTTTTTCAGCACGATTTTTCGTGCTGAAAACACCCCCCTCGGCTTATACTCGAGTGAACTCTCCGCCCTCAGTGGTCTTCAACCAGCGGACCTCAAGATGTTTCAAAACTACAACTCCCAGCAAGCCCGGGCAGCCATCGGCTGTCCGGGCTTGCTGGAAGTTGTGGTTTTGAAATCTCTGGAGGTCCGCAGGTTGAAGACCACTGCGGCCTTCAACATCATCCAGCCCCCCCCCCCTCTCAACCCCTTTAGTTATGTACTCACCTCCGCTCGGCGGGACGTTAAGGTGCGCTGGTCCGGTGCTGCAGGAATGTCCGGTGGGGAGGTCGTCCGGTGGGATAGTGGTTCTGGGCTGCAATCTTCACCGGGGGGCCTCTTCTCCGCGCTTCGGGCCAGGCCCCGGAATAGTCACGTTGCCTTGACGACGACGCAGAGGGACGTTCATTACCAACATCCCTCTGCGTCGTCGTCGTCAAGGCAACGCCTCTATTCTGGGCCCGAAGCGCAGAGTTGTAGTTTTGAAACATCTGGAGGTCCGCAGGTTGAAGACCACTGTATCAGACATTGACAAGCGGTGATGATGAAGGTGGGGGGGGGGGGTGGCTGATGACGTGGTGATGAAGGGGGGGGGTGTGGGATGATGACAAGGGGATGATGAAGGGGGGGAGAGGATTATGACAAGGGGATGATGAAGGGGGGGATTATGACAAGGGGATGATGAAGGGGGGGTGTGGGATGATGACAAGGGGATGATGAAGAGGGGGTGTGGGATGATGACAAGGGGGTGATGAAGAGGGGGTGTGGGATGATGACAAGGGGATGATGAAGGGGGTGTGGGATGTTGACAAGGGGATGATGAAGGGGGTGTGGGATGATGACAAGGGGGGTGTGGGATGATTTAGGGGGGTGTGGGATGATGAAGGGGGTGGTGGGATGATGACAGCGGGATGATGACAGGGTAATGATGAAGGGGGGATAATGACAGGCGGTGATGATGAAGGGGGATGATGACAGGGTGATGATGATGAGGGTGTTAATGATGGGGGTCTGGATGATGACAGGGGGGATGATTTATTTCCCACCCTGGGCTTATACTCGAGTCAATAACTTTTCCAGGGATTTTGGGGTGAAATTAGGGGCCTCGGCTTATATTCGGGTCGGCTTATACTCGAGTATATACGGTAACAAATTAAAAGGATAAGAATGAATTAACCCAAAAATATTTTTCACCTACATAAATACTTAAATGGTACCTGTCATTATTAATAAAAATTAATATGGTATAGATTAGCCTATCTGAATTACTTTCCTTGATATATTATTATTATTTTATTTTTTCATTCAAAGTTATTCAAACAAAAAGGAAAAAAATAAAAAAAATACAAAATACAAATAGAATGAAAGGACAGCAATCCCAGGAGGATAAAAAAAAAAAAAAATAGTAGTAACAATAATGGGCCAACGCAGGGCAATTTCAGTATCAGTTGAACAGTTGGCACAATACTGGCAAAAAGTGGGGTAAGACCAAAGGGGTGGGGTGGGTGGGGAGCACATGAGGGTACAACAAAGAAGTGAGCTAGTCCTGATGAACCCGTAATGCACAGGAGGAATAGACCCTAGGTCTAAAGGTGAAGAACAAGGGTTACCTGACGTAGTCAGGGCAACCTCGAAGGCCCTAGGGAAACCTGAAGGGCCTTGAGGGTGTACCATTTGGTGTGCTAAAAAGACCTAACTATATCAGCTATTTCCTGAGCATAAAGGTGTGTGACAATAAAGGACTTTCATTTCTGGAAAAATTTCTTGACACCAGTTGATTTGCCTTTCTGCGTCAACTCTATCCAGCCCAAAGAACACCTTCAGTTGGGAGATGAACATGGGCAAATCCAGTGGTGTAGATGAGAGCATCTGCATGAAAAGGCAGTGGAGCACTACAAATAAGACCACATGAACAATTTGTAGTGGTTTCCTTCCCCCTTGTCCCCTCCTTCCGGTGGACTAAGCTGGTGGAAATGCATGGCATTGTGCGAAACAGGCACTCTCACCTTCCAGTCACTATAGATTTAGTCCCCTATCAAGGCTCAGAAGGTGGCAGGTGGAGTTTTACACTTGGGACAATGAGTTATCTTGTCTGGGAAGTCGGGGGAAAATTAAAGCTCTACAAAGTGGCGCAGGCCAATTTGAAGGACGTTTTTCTCCCCTGTTCATTAATAACACATTCCGTTTAGGAATCTGTTACTTTAAGAAATCTAAAACCGAAAAGAAAATAACCCACTTAAAGACGGACCATTTGTAAAAAGGAATACATTTTATTTATGGAAAGTTCCAATAATACATAAAACAAACACAGCGTGGACAAACATAAGTGGGAACTAGGGAGCAGGGGGAGACCAGGAATAAAGAAATAATATATATAATAATTTATATAAGATAAATATATAGGTGTGTAAACATGAGATATGTACAAAGGCAGAAAGCGCCTCAATGAAAGGGGTAATTTATACAGGTCTCATATCAAGAGTACCAACATATAAAAAATGAACTATGATGCCATAGGAAGTGATAAACATGCTAACCGGACTAAAGAAGGAACCACATGCAATGATGGCGCACAACAGTAAAACCCCCCCCCCCCCCCCCGCTCCCCAGCTACCCACCAAACCTCCGACGCGTTTCACCCAACGGGGCTTTATCCAGGAGTGGTGGGCAACTGGGGTGGGGTACATTATATACAGACGGCCGGCCAATCACAGTCATTTGTAAAAAGATCTCACCTAAACGCCATTTTTTTTTTAAGAAATCTGTTACAGAACGTGGTGTATAAAATATATATAGATGTCCATCGCAGACTCAAGAGCAACGTTAGGCAGTCTGGCAGAGCAAAACGTATAGGCTTGATTGGCATACAATGCATGCGACTGTGGCAGAGAATAAAGTGGTAAAGCTTTTAGAGGGCGTCAACCACTGACTATCTTCCCTGTGCATGACATCCCCTTGTCCCTCCAACGTGACAACCATGAGGATGAACCCCCTTTTGGGAAATCAGGGTGGTGTGACAAGGGCATTCGTTTAGAGGAGGAATGGCAAGTCAAAAATCTTGTGCATCTCCTTCCAGGATACCACAGTGTCATGTAGCAACACCAAATGTTTAGCTATAGGTGGCAGTTTTGAGTAGGAGGTGTGTAATAGGGCAGTAAGGTTCCATGGAGTCAACAAGTTGCTCTCCAAGGAGGAACGGTGAAGCCAGTCCATTACGTGGTGGAACAGGCACACTAAGTTGTAGCCTCGGACATTCGGGAATTTAAGGTCTCCTTCAACCTTGCACAACATAAGTTTCTGTAGTGCTATACGAGGTTGTCTGCCTTGCCGAACATCATCATGCTTTAAAAGAATAGGCAGGGTCTGAGTAATCTGGCGAAACTGATCATCTTCAGGAAGTGGCACCTACCCATGAAAGTCAAAGGCAAAGTTTCTCATTTGCACATCTCATTATTTTAGTGAGCAGGGGAGGATAGTTTAGGGAGTAAAGGGAGGAGGATGTTTTGCCAATCTTGACATCCAAATAGGTGATGGAAAAGGCCTCCAACCTTTGCCAACCAAAGTGGGGACGAGAAGCCCAAAGGGAGAGGCTCGCTTTTGAACATGCTGACCTTGTAGCCCAGGAATCTGCCAAAATGGGAAAGAAAATCTAAAATCCTGGGCACGTCTCTGTCAGGAGGACCAAGGTAGAGAAGAGTATCATCCACAAACAATTATATCTTTACCTCAGTGGAGCCCACCTTCACTTGGGAGTAAAGGTCAGAAGATTGCAGATATCGCGCTAGGTTTGATAGCTAGATTGAACAGTAAGGGCGAGAGTGGGCATCCCTGTCTGATGCCTCCTTACAGCATGAATGGGGCAGAGAGAATTCCCGGGTTTAGGTATCAGGGCCTTTAAGCTTGCGTACATGCTGAACAGAAATGATGAAAAACTGCCAGTGAACCCAAATTTATCCAGCACCAACCGCAGCCAGTCCCAGTGGACATCATCAAAGGCCTTATCAGCATCTAGTGTGAGCAGGGCAGGGTGGGTGTCTGGCTGAGGTTGATGCTGGGTGCGTTCCAGGACCGCCAAAACATACCTTATGTTTGTAACTGTAGAGCGAGTTTTAACAAATCCCACCTGGTGGTTCCCCACTAGAAACGGAAGAAGTCTGTAGGACCCAGGGTCTAGAGGATCTTTCCCTGGTTTTGGGAAAGCCTTGATATAGGCCAATTTGACCATGTCTGCTAACTCACTAGTATACAGAACTGCATTGACATATTGCATAAGAAGCGGGGCGGGTAGGTCCACCAAAGGTTTATAAAAGTCTCCAGGATATCCATCTGGCCCTGGGGCCTTACCCGCTGAAAGATGGCTAATGGCGTTGCACACCTCCTCTTCCCGAATGTCAGCATTAGGGTGCATTCACACCACGTTTTTGCAATACAGTTCCCGCATACGTTTTCAATGTGAAAACCGTACGGAACCATATTGAAAACCGTATGCCAAACGATGCATCCGGTTGCATCCGTTATGAGTCTTGTACAGTATTGTCCATTTTTTTTTCCCATACCCAAAACCGTAGCCTACCATGGTTTTTGGTCAGGGTGAAAACCCGTATTAAACCGTATACATTTTTCTTTAACATTGGAGTGCATACGGGTCCATCCGGTTTGCACCATACGGTTTTTGACTTTGCACAGTTTTTTTTTTTTGGGGGGGGGGGGGGGGGGGGGGGTAATTTCAAACAAATGAAACTTTATTTATAATGGAGTGAAAAATTAATAAAGGTATACATTTTTTTTCTTAAAAAACGGATGCAACCGGACATCATTTTTCAAACCATGCACAGTTTTTAACCGTATACAGGTAAAAATGTGTACACACGTTTTGATACAGTTTAGTCCGGTTTTGAGGAATCCGTTTTTCATATAAAACCTGACACGGGAACTGTATTGCAAAAATGTGGTGTGAATGCACCCTTAAGGAGTAGTCTCTGTTCCTCCGATAGAGCGAGGAGCATTAGGGAGACTAGAAAATGCTTGCCCTTCCCTTTCCCAGTGGAGGGAGAGGAGAACAGAGAGGAATAAAACTCCCCTAGGAGTCTATTAACTGAATGGAGGTCCCTATGGGTGATTACCCCTGATGTCTCGCAAAGCCAACACATGGAACGAGGGGAAGGCACCTTTTGCACCTCTCACTAGTTATCCTGTCCGGAAAGTCGGGGAAGGGAATAATTAAAGCCGTACAAAGTGGCATATGCAAATTTGAACTACGCTTTTTCTCCACCATTCATTAATAACACATTGACAACCCCTCATCTAACCCAAGAGGATAGCATTATGGATATCAGAGTCACCTGTCCACTTCTCCCACATACTAAAGATCCGTTTAGGGTCTACTTTAACAAATCTGTTACGGACCAAGGTATATAAAATAGATATAGATGTCTATTGTGGTCCCGTAATTACCACATCATCAAAAGTGTGAGTGTGGGACTCAAGAGCAAGGTTACACAGCCTAGAAGAGCAAAATGCAAAGGCTTGACTGGCGTACAATGCATGTGACTGTGGCAGAGAATAAGTGGTAAGGATTTTAGAGGGTGTCAGCCACTGATGTTTTCCCTGTGCAGGAGATCCCCTGCTAAAGAAATCCCCTTGTCCCTCTAACATGACAACCATGAGGATGAACCCCCCCCCCCCCCCTTGTGGGAACTTAAAGTGGTGTGACAAGGGCATTTATTTAGAGGGGAGGAATTGCAAGACAAAAACCTTGATGTTCTTCTGACAGAGCGGGGAGCATTAGGGAGTCTAGAAAATGCTTGCCATCCCCTGTCCCAGTGGAGGGAGAGAAATACAAAAGAGGAATAAAACTCCTCTAGAAGTCAATTAACAGAGTGGGGAACCCTATGAATGATCCTCCCCGGTGTCTCGCAAAGCCAACACATGGGACGAGGGGAAGGCACTTTTTGGCAGTTTGCCTGCCTTGCTTAGTAGATTTATCTATAAATGCGTCACATCCCCATCTCTGAGGCAGCGCCCCGGCACAGAATGCCAGGGGCTGCATAGAGATTGCGGGGGTCCCCAGCGGCGGGACCCCTGCGATCATGCATCTTATCCCCTATGCTTTGGATAAGATGTATAAAGCTGGAATACCCCTTTAATACTAAGGGCCAGATGTCCTTAGAACATGTGGCAGGCTATAGTAGCCTCTGGTGTCATGTGACATTTAATGTATGCATAAAGATATCCTCCCATTGGTTAAAATCAAACCTTGGAATGTATGGGGCGTTGTCCTGGTGCTAGGTGACTATTGGGATAAAAGTTTTTGGAGACTCAGAGAGATGAGATTCCCTACCACACAACATGTAGTAGGGAATGAATGCCTTCCTGGCGAATGTATGTCAGTGCAGACAATATAGGGGTTGATGAAAATATTACCACGTCATGACTTGTGACCCTCAGGACTGAATCCCTGTCCTGGTTGAGGAGACAAAAAGGGAAGGATTTGTATAGAAGTGTAAGGACACCGGATTTACTATCAATTCCTGGAGAACCATATACATTGCCCACTAACATCCTTTGAAAATCTGCTTCAGCTAGGTGGGTTTCTTGCAGCAGAACAATGTCAGGCCGTAAGCATTTCAAATAACGCAGAAGTTTAATGCGCGTCTGAGGGGAGTGAAAGTCCTTCACATTCCAAGAGATTAATGTAAACATCATCCACTGTCTTCAGGGGATGACTGGTGGGTGAGGGTGGCATGGCCCCAGGGAAGGGAAACCTCCCCAGGGGCAGCAGGGTAACTAAAGGAAATGTGCTTCCCCTCAGAAACCAGGACCCAGAGAATAAGGGCCCTGTAAGAGGAAAATAGCTGTCCTGAAAACAAATAGATGCATAACACAAAACATAAAAAACAATCAAGTAAAATAATAATAATAATGACCAAAAAGACCAGGAGTGCCCACTCAGCACAGTGTATAGATTGTATTGAGCTGAATATTTCAGCTCCCTTTCCTTTTGAGCTGATCTAAACTGAGTCATCATGCCTTTAGTGCATTGTGTTGAATATTTCTGCTTCCTCTGCAAGCTGCTAAGCAGAGCTGACACACTGTAGAGTTCAGTGCAAAGAGCTGAGTGTGTGTGTGGTCTCAGCCAATCACAGCACATCACACACTGAACTGCTCTGGCTGTGTTTAGCAGAGTGAGGGTGAAAGTTCTTCCCGGCAGGGCTTCAGATAATGTCACGCCTGATGGGGAACGCCCCATGCCAGTCTCTGGAAGATACAGAACAATATCAAAGTAGACATCTAAATAATATTAAAAATAAAGGTAGGGTGTGGTTTATCATGATAAAGATCTACCAAGCTCATGACAGGTACTCTTTGAAACTGAAGAGTTGGCCCCCTAAGAAATATCTGGGTGTTATAGTGGATGAGGATGATAAAAAGGCCAATCTACTAAATACCTTCATCTCTACTGTATTAACTTTAAATACATTACATTTAAATTCAATTATCATTATATCAGATGACATAATGGATAATGTAAATTCTCCAGTAAATCTCACCTGTTTAACCCAACAAGAAGTGCGGTGCCGCCTTATTAACATTAAAACACACAAATCATAGGGCCCAGATGCCATGCATCCCAAAGTTTTTAAGGATTAAGTACCATGCTAGACAGACCCGTACTCCTTATTTTTAAAGATTCCATAATGTCAGGGATTGTTCCACAGAATGGCGCTTAGAATCCCTAACTGTTTTGGTTAACCAAATTGGGTTTCTGCTATTTCTAAAATGTTTATTCCTGTAGGGTATATGTCATTCACAAGATCTGTTCTGGATGCTCTGTTCAGACACCTCACCAGAATAGAAGTAAAGATTTTGGTATCGAGATTAATAAGAGAGTGAGAGGACAATAGTTACTACCTTCTTACTATTGTCCTCTCTCTCTCTTATTAATCTTGATACCAAAATCTTTACTTCTATTCTGGTGATGTGTGTGAACTCTGTCTGTTTTTAGGTCTAATCCATAACTACCAAGTGGGTTTCATCCTGGGAAGGCAAGCTTTGTATAACAAATTGAAAGTCTTAAACATTACTCACTGGACTGATGGTTCCTCTACTTCTCTTACATTTCTGGGGTAGGGGATTATTACAATAAAGACTTGGTATAATTTAAGGGCCATAGGCGAGCCAGAGAGCAGTTTATTATGAAAGCAGAGGTGCTAATTTCTTATAATAGAGAACTGTCAACTCATCAGGGCCTGGGGCTAACTTAGCTTTAGGGCAGAGATAATGCAATAGACTTCCTTGTCAGTCCCCTGGATATTGAGAGAAACCCTGTTTGCCAGGGTCAGTGTAGGAAGGTTGACTGTGGCTAGAAAGTGGTCTACAGCTTCCAGTCTAGGAAGGACTGTCTCTTTATGAAGGGCTTAGTGAAAAGAGTCATAGCTACGAGAAGGATTAGAAGAGAGTACCCCTGATTCAACCTCAATCATGGGGACCACCTTTATCTTATGCCTCTGTCTCATCATGAATGCTAATAATTTATCTAGCTTAGAGTTCACACATGAGAGGTAAGTGATGCCCGGCACAGTCACTATACAGACAAACTTCACCTTAGGCAAGGTAACAGATTAATGACTCTTGACCCATACATGAGGACGTTAAACCGGTCCAACTAAAGATGTGGTACTCCAACATATAATTTTAAAGAAAGTTGTTGCAGATGGTGGTACTCTTCTATACAAGACCATAATTCACTTCTGACAAAAAAAGAAGAATGATAGAGCACTCACCACGTCCTGTGCAACATGAATAAAAAAAGACTGCTGTTTGTGACCCCCCCCCCCCCCCACATTCTTGTACCATCTGTACTGCCTCCCAAGATGTGCATGTACTTTGTGATCAATAAAAGAATAATTCATGGTGCATCAGACGAGGTGAGTGCTTTGTCATTCATCTTTTCTTGTGAGAAGTGAATTTATCTAGCTTAGTTTACATATCTACAATGTTTATAGGTAGAATAAAGGTGAGGGTGCATTAAGTTTAACCTATAACCCTACTGTATTGATCCAGAGGAAGGCAAATTCCCCCTTTGAGGCTGATGGCAGGTGCCTCATGATAGAGGAAAAATTCCTTCCCGACATCACTAAATTAGAATAAATCCCTGGATTAATGTTCTATCCCCATAAATCTAGTATTCCTAACTTGAAGTATTATACTTCTAAAAAACATCCAGGCCCCTAAGAACTTGTTTATTGAGTCAGACATCACAACATCATGTGACAGAGAGCTCCACAGTTTCACTGCTTTTACAATAAAGCAGATTGTAAAATCTTTTTCCCTCTAGACAAAGAGAATGCTCTGTTTCAGCCATGTCCTTCTTGTGTACAGGTGCCCAAAATTCTACACAGTACTCCCTATGTGGTTTGACTATTGATTTATACAGAGGCAAAACTATGTTTTTGTCACAAGCCTTTGTGCCTCTCTTGATGCATCCCATGACATTGGCACTGGGGCTGCCTGGTCACTAAAGTTGAGCTTACTGTCCATCAGTAACCCCCAAGTCCTTTTTGGTAAGGGTTTTATCTTATGTTTTATTATTTAGCACATATATGTACATTTTGTTTTTATGTCCCCAGTGCACAACCTTACATTTATCCACAATTAACTTAATATGCCATTTCTCTGTCCAAGCCTCCAGCTTCCCTAGATCCCTATGTAATATTATGTTATCCTCATATGCGGCTTATTAGTCCATTTCTAATTAGAATCCTGAGTCCATCTAAAGGCTTGTTCAGTTTGATCAGACAGGACCGCATCATGTTTAAAACTAGTCAAATAACCTTAAGGAGGTGTTGATGGGCCATAATTAGAAGTGAGTTTATTCTCCAAGAGAGTCTGAGCTCTCATACGTTCATGTTTGAGACTGGAGGCAATGTAGATAAGTTTGCTATGAATAAAGGCTTTATGAGGCATCCAGACCCAACTAGGATAAGAGTCCAGAGAGCAGTTGGTGTGATGTCAGCAGCTACAGCTTCCCGGAGATGAGGTCTGCACAAAAGCCACTCATTGAGCCTCAATGAGTAGGAAGCACAGGCACAAGCACCAACTTAGAAAACAGCTAGAACACTGCATCGTGATTGGACCATGCAGAGTGGACATGACAGTAAAGTAGAGCTTGGATGAAAGGAGTGTCAGTGAGAACCTAGTCAATGTGAATGTATAGCTTATGAACAGGGAAATAGTACATATATCCTCGTTGCGCAAGGTTGTGTTCACAACAAGTATCTGCCAAATCAGTGGTCTTAAAAGAATCCATGAAAAGTCACTGTTGCATACCAGATCTCCTGAGAGAAGTGGGAGATGTACTCCGGTGGAAAACTTTTTTATTTTTTATTTTAATTAACTGATGCCAGAAAGTTAAACAGATTTGTAAATTACTTCTATTAAAAAATCTTAACCCTTCCAGTACTTTTTAGCAGCTGTATGCAACAGAGTAAATTATTTTCTTTTTGAATTAATTTTTTGTGTTGTCCACAGTGCTCTCTGCTGACACCTCTCTCCGTGTCAGGAACTGTCCAGAGCAGCATAGGTTTGCTATGGGGATTTTCTCCTGCTCTGGACAGTTCCTGATACGGACAGAGGTGTCAGCAGAGAGCACTGTGGACAAGACAAAAAGGAAATTCAAAAAGAAAAGAATTTCCTCTGTAGCATACAGCTGCTAAAATGTGGAAGGGTAAAGATTTTTAATAGAAGTAATCTAAAAATCTGTTTAACTTTCTAGCACCAGTTGATTTAGAATTTTTTTTTTTACACCGCAGTACCCCTTTAATTGTGTTCTTAAAATGTCTGATCTGAATAACGAATGGGAGCTAAAGATTACTGTTGCCTTTAAAATAAAAATGATGTATTATCTGTAATCAGCATGATACTTTTTTTTTCCATATGTTGAAAGCTCTGTGAAAATCCACCGCCATCAAATTGCCATCACAAGTCCACCACCTATACCTGAAGAGACATCAGAAGAAGTCCCTCCTGCAAGAGCTGTAAAGTCTAAAGTCATTATTCCCTCAATGTCAAACACAACTGAGAGTTACAAGCCGGTGAGAAAACAACATTTTACAATTTCATCCTGTAAATACTTTATATTCTCAGTAAGAGAAGTCAAGTTAACGCCTACATAAAAGATAGTTTTGAGTATTTGGGCAATTTCAGGTGAGCATAATATGTGAGCTTTTTTTCACCACTATTACGGACATATTGCACAGACCTAAAAAAAATTGATTTTGTATGCATAGTAGTGGTCTGTAGTGTGCAGTGTATGTCTTTAACACATTTTTTGATGACAAATGCAATTGCTAGGTTTTAGGAAATGTAGGTCTGCTTTAGGAAATGGGTAAGGTTTAGGAGTACAAGGCATGTTATATCTTTATTTTATGGGCTGTAACTTTTTTTTTTTTATAATTTCCAGCTTAAAAGGGTTATCCAGGATTAGAAAAACAGAGCTGATTTCTGCCAAGAACAGTGCCACGCCTGTCCCCAGGTTGTGTGTGGTATTGCAGTTCAGTTCCATTAAAGGAAATGGAGCCAAGTTGAAATACCACACACAACCTGGGACAGACGTGGTGCTGTTTTTTGGAAGAAATTAGCTTTGTTTTTCTACTCCTGCATAATTTCATTAAAGAGGCACTGTCGTTATGAAAACCTTTTCCATATTTTGTAGTACTACTGATAAGATGACTTTTTTAAATACTGTATACATTTATGTAAAAAAAAATTTCAATTTTACTAAAAAATCTAAAATGAAAATAGCCGCCACTATGGGTCATCTGTCTTTTGCAGACAGACTTCTCTGTATTTTGCAGCATACTGGATACTGGCCATAAAGCATGTTGGTATCCAGTATAGGAGATCACCATTGCACCACTACAGCCTTTAGCTGTTGCAAAACTACAACTCCCATCATGGGGGTTGTAGTTTAGGAACAGCTGGGGGTATGATCTTTGTAAAACTCTGTTTTATTTAGAGCTGTGTATTCCAGCTGTGTGCCTCCATGCTGGGAGTTGTAGTTTTGCGCAGCTAAAGGCAACACTACTCTAACAAAGTGCTTTACAAACACTGGAGCTCCAGCTGTTACAGAACTACAACTTCCAGCAAGCTTGAACAGCCAAAGCTTTCTCTGACTCCTGAATGACAAAGAAGCTGATCAGACATTCAGGAGTCTGTGAAACCTAAATGACACGCATAGTGACAGCAATGTTGATTAGCATCCAGCTTTACTAGGAACAGATAGAAAATGTATGCATAAAAACTACTGTGCAGGGATGTGCACACTGCCAGGTTTCTCCCAGACTCAGAGCAGATGAGTAATCCACAGTGATGGAGAGAGACGGACACACCCCCTACACAAAGGGAGATAAAGCAAGCAAGCAACAAATAAATGCTATTTGTTATTAATATATAGGTCCTAGACACATAAAAATATGTTTATGATCAGGATTAGGTACACAGTAACATATCACTTTTTTTTGCACTATGACAGGTAGGCTTTAACCCCTTAATGGCTTGCATTTTTTATTTATAAGAAAGGAAAAGGGCAGTGATTTGAATTTTTATTAGAATGTATAAATAGGAAAAAATACCCGGTTCCACAGCGCAGTCCACAAATTCAATCAGGAGATGATGATGGATGTATAAGATATTTTATAAGGCCAGGGTGCAACGCGTTTCGGGGCTTGGGATCCCCTTCGTCAGGCAAATAGGCATCATTGAATTTTTATTAGGGATGGGGCTTATTTATATTTTTAAAACTTTTTTTTAAGTTTATTTGACACTTTTTAATTTCCCATGAGGGACTATTCCCTATACAATGTATGCAATATGTTTCACTGTACAATACTAAACTAGGAACCCTGCTAGTGCAAAGCGGCCCAAACGAGGTAAGCATGTGATTGCTGAGTGGTGGGTCCCGCATACTCATCAGGTGTGCAGCAAGCTCAGCTCTTTCCCCAAAAAACGCCAAAACGGCACCATTACATTTTTTCAGTGAAAAGATGTTCGCTGTAAATCAATGAGAAATTGCTAAATTCCTTTTCCTTTCCTTTAAATTCCTTTTCCACTTGGCGTTTTTCAGTTTGGCATTTTTTTTATCCTTTTGGTGTTTTTTCACTCCTTTTTGACATTTTCCTGCTCCTTGGCAATTTTTTTTAAATTGCAGCATGTTGAGACTATGGCGTTTTTTTCCCCTGAAATCGTGGCATTTTTCTTCCATAGAAGTCTATTGGACTTTTTTTTTTTGGACTATAGCAATCCAAAAAAGGCATGGAGATACCTTTTTTTTAATAAAAATTTCGAAGGCTACCATAAAAAAAAAGATACAGTAGGGATGGAAAAAAATTGTGTTTAATGAAATTCTTTTTATTTTTTATAACAACATTTTTGTAAATTTTTAAACGGGGACCAATTTATGTTGGCGGGCAGGGACCTAAAAATGTAACCGACAATAAAAATGTAGAATTTTTTTATAAATAATTAATGTTTTTAACTTTTTACATTTCTTAGGTAGTACTTCTACTCCCAGCATGGAACAGACTGTTTCATGATGGGAGTAGTAGTCCCTAAACTAATAGACAGATCACCCCGGGTGTCATTTCTAACACCCGTTGCTATCCTCCTATATTATGTATAGAAGTGGGCAGCATGGGCCGCTCTTTTCTGGTCTCCTATACTGTATTCTGCAATGTGAAGTTCTCTTCACATCACATATTCATATTTCCCACGGAGAGCTGTGATTGGCCAGATGGTTTCAGCCAATCACAACTCTCAGCGGGAAAGATGAATAGGTGTATATATATGGCAGTGGAGCAGAGAAGAGCGGCCATGCCGCCAGCATCTATACTTTATACAGGACGATCGAAGCGAGTGTCAGAGGTGACACCCGCTGTGATCTTTCCATAACTGCAGATACTACTGCTCTCAACATGGAGCACACTCTGCTCCATACTGGGAGCTGTAGTACCTGCATTAATAGAAAGATCGCAACAGGTGTCACTTCTGTGTATACAGAGCTAAATAACCCATTCAATAGCTTAGCATTCTTTTAAACCCCAGTGACCACATCTTTATAATCATTATTTAGGGGGTCCTACATGCTCTTACATTTTATATATTTTTAGCCATATTTTTTTTTTGCTTTCTTTAGCCATTTGCGTTTTATTGTAGATTTGTGTTTCTTTTATTAAATTTTTACAGATGTTATTAAGTTATTTGCTATTTTTAAAGGCTTAAGATAATCCCACTGATTTATTTATATTTAAATGCTTATTGCCCTTTTAACATCAGCTGTCAGTCATGTAGGTTTTAGGATAAATCCTTTATACTGGTTCCCTATGGAGGAATTTATTAATGTTGGGTGTGGCTTAAGTGATTTTCCTCCCGGTTTATAGTTTGTTTTTTGTGCACTTGTGCCAAATTTATTAAAAATGTGCACACAGTAGGATAAATAAGGCACTTAGGTATGTCCACCGGTGTCATGCAAAATGTTTTAGAAATAACTTTAAGCCAGCCCAATGGCTTGGTGTAGATTTGAGCATAATTGCACTGATATATGCCTTTTTTGTGTCTAAATGCAAAATGGTACAAATGATTAAAAAGTACCAGTCAGATCCAACAAAAATTTTTTTTTAATATATATCACTCAGTACCTAATCCTGACCATGTACATCACATTTTTATGTGTCTAGCACCTTTATTTTTTTATTACACTTTTAATTTAGCTCACTAGTCTGAATTCCTCTAAAAGGGAGGGGGCGTGGCCTCACTCTACAGGTCTCCGCCCCCTCCCTCAGTGTGCCGTCTGCTCACATCTCCCCTAGCATCAGCGGGACACAAGCTGACAGTGGGAGAATGTTTCCTCCAGCGCTGAGCCCTGCACTTACAGTTGTCAAACAATGAACTGTGTCCATGACATAGGTGATGATGCATGGACACAGCAGGACTAGTAGGCAAGCAGGCAGGGAGGGGGGGGGGTAGTTGGTTGACTGGCTTTTTCAGTTTGAAATACTGAAATTTTTCTAATGAAAGCAATTTTAAAACCTATTGGCTTTGAATGCTTTACAACATATCAAAGGTTATTGTATCTGACAGTTTCCATTTAATTCATGACCACTGCTAAAAAGTAACCATGTTGCTGTACTACAGATGAGTTTTGGAAAACATCTGAGCTGCACCAAAATATTCGCCCAACGTACAATACAAAGCCAGTGTACATCCAATGATAAATCCCCCCTATAGGAATATATTTAGCAGTATTTGATTGAAAAATTATTAAATCATTAAGATTTCAATATCTGCATCAGATTGATTGCCTCTTGCTCTATTTTGACTTCCTATCTATCTATCTTATACAGCCCCCATATTCCTACCTATTACCCTGGGGATTCTGAAATGCTATAAGGATCTGCGCGGTAGACCTTTCGAGGGTGTATACCAAGGGGAAGTACAGGGCAGTGCTGCCCTTTTTTGGTTACCTGTGTGAGCAGGATTAGGCCTCACAACCCACATACAGGGATTACTAGAGTCTGTTTGAACCCCCTCCCATCACTTTTTCTTACCAAGTACAGTTTTTTTATGCTAGTTAGGCAACTTATTTTAGACCCTGTTGGACCCCAGCAGCAGGACCCCTGCAATCTAACATTTTATCCCCTATCCTTTGGACAGCGGAGTAGCCCCTTAACCCCTTCCCGCTATAGGACATATGCATATGTCCCAGCACCCGACATGTTCGCACGCTGGGACGTATGCATATGTCCTAGCGATCTCCTGCACTGCCGCGGGCAGCGCAGGAGATCGGCGGCAGTACCTGGCTATCAATCACAGCCGGAGTACCGCTTGCAGCTGCCGGGGCCGTGATTGCGCCGGTCTCAGCAGCAATAACCCCATAGATGCCGTGATCAATCCTGATCACGCATCTATGATGTTGACAGGGGGAGCTCGCTGTCAACGGCGGCACCGCGATCCGATCGCGGGTCGCTGTTGGTTGCTATGGCAGCAGTAGTCTGCCTGCTATGGAAGCCTGTGAGATCCAGCAACAGGCTGGATCGCACAGGCTGTACTGTGTGCAGCTGATTGGGTCATACTGTTTTGCAGTACAAATGTATTGCAGCATAGTATAACCTGTAAAAAATGTAAAAAATTAAAAAAAAGTTCTAAAATAAAAGTATGAAGTGTAAAAACATTAATAAAAAGATGTCCTTTTCCCAATAAAAGCCCTGTGTTCTCCAAAAAAATCAAAAACATATACATAACAGGTATTGCCACATCCGTAATTATGTGTACTATAAAACTATAATATAAATAATCCCTCACGGTGACACAAAAACAACAAAAAAGCCCAAAATTGGCAAATTTTGGTACAAATAGCAAAATAAAAAAGACCAAAAGTTAGCATGTATCGCAAAAATTATACCAATGAAAAGTACAGCTCATACTGCAAAAATTCAGGCGAAAAAATAAAAAAGTTACGGCTGTTGGAAAATGAATGGCAGAAATTTTTTTTTTGCTCAGAAAAGGAAAAAGAAAATAGTAAGCTATATAAAATGGGTATCGCCATAATCATACTGACCCACAGAATAAATATAACACCACTTTTACCGCACAGTGTACACCATAAGAATAAAAATGCCAGAACTTTTCCAATTTTTCACAATATTTTGGAGTTTTTAAAAAAAAATGCTGCATGTGTCAACAAAAATGCACCACTTATATAAAATACAATATTTCACGAAAAAATATCAGAATCGCTCCGCTCAGAAAAAGCTATTACCATGTAAAGAGATACATGTAAAAAAAAAAAAAAAAAAAAAGACCTGGTCATTAAGGTAAAAAATGGGTCTGTCCTTAAAGGAATACTCCGCCCCTAGTCATCTTATCCCCTATCCAAAGGATAGGGTATAAGATGTCAGATCGCCGGGGTCCCGCTGTTGGGGACCCCTGGGATCGTCGCTGCGGCACCCCGCTATCATTACTGCACAGAGCGAGTTCGCTCTGTGCGTAATGACGGGCGATACAGGGGACGGAGCAGCGTGACGTCATGGCTCCACCCCGTGACATCACGGCACACCCCCTTAATGCAGGTCTATGGCGAGGGGGCAGGCCGTGAAGTCACGAGGGGCCGTGACGTTACGATGCTCCGGCCCCTGTATTGCCCGTCATTACATGCAGAGCGAACTCGCTCTGTGCAGTAATGATAGCACGGTGCCGCAGCGGCGATCCCGGGGGTCCCCAACAGCGGGACCCTGGCGATCTGACATCTTATCCCCTATCCTTTGGATAGGGGATAAGATGTCTAGGGGCAGAGTACCCCTTTAAGGGGTTAAAGAACCTGAAATATTTGGGCTTGCTCTTACAACAGCATCATGGTGCTATACAACTAGGGTAAACATTTTTGGACTTTTTTTAATTTTATGTTTACACCATTCACTGTACGGGATAATTAAAGGAGTAGTCCGGCGGGACATCACTGCGGCTGGTGATAGGCTGAAGCTCCGTGTGACGTGCCGGGCTAACAGGAAGTAAGAAGAATACAGCCCGGGGACCGAACACCTGTACCGGAATGTACGGGAGCTCCGGGGGCTCGTTGGCAGGTAAGAGAAAGTTTGTTTTATCTTATTTTGCAGCCCGGACGGGATAAAAGTGAAAAAAAAGTGCACGCCGGACTACTCCTTTAACATTATATTTTGATTGTACGGACATTTACGCACGTGGCGATTCCAAATATGTTTATAAAAAAATGTAGGGGAGGGGATTTTTCACTTTTTATTTTTACATTTTACAACTTTTTATTTAAACTTTTTATGTCCCCACAGGGGACTATCTATAGCACTCCTTTGATTGCTAATACTGTGCAGTGCTATGTATGGGACACAGCACTGCTCAGTATTATCGGTGATCTTCTGCTCTAGTCTGCTCGATCTCAGACCAGAGCAGAAGACCCCAGGAGATGGCCGGAGCCAGGTAAAGGGACCTCCGGCCGCCATGTTGGATGATCGGATCGCCGTGGCAGCGCTGCGGGCGATCTGATCATCCATTCAAAGTGCCACACTGCCGCAATCTGTACTGATCACGGCATCTGAGGGGTTAATGGCGGACATCCGCGCGATCAGGGATGCCGGCCATTACCAGTGGGTCCCCGGCTGCTACTAGCAGCCGGAACCTGCCGTGTATGACGTGAGCACCATTCCGATGCTCGTGGTCATACACAGAACGTAAATGTACGTCCTGGTGAGGGAAGTCCCGACAGACCAGGACGTACATTTACGTCCGTGGTCGTTAAGGGGTTAAGGCAGTTTAAGCGAGATAAGGTAAACTCCCCTTTACAGGTCACCTATCTAACCCGGGAAGAAGTACAGTGCTGCCTACAAAAAATCAAAATAGACAGATGGCATACAACCCCGTGTTCTAAAGGAATTAAGTACTGTCCCCCCAGGACTGGTGCATGGCAAATGTGGTTACAATATTTTAAAAGGGGTCAAAAAGGTGACCCCGGGAATTATAGGCCTGTTAGTTTAACCTTTGTTGTATGTAAATTGTTTGAGGGTTTTCTAAGAGATGCTATTTTGGAGTATATTGATAAAAATAAATGTATGACCCCATATCAGCATGGGTTTATGAGGGATCAGTCCTGTCAAACTAACCTGATCAGCTTTTATGAGGAGGTGAGCTCCAGACTGGACCAAGGGGAATCACTGGATGTCACATACCTGGATTTTTCCAAAGCATTTGATACAGTGCCACATAAACTGTTGGTGCATAAAATGAGAAGGATTGGGCTGGGGGAGAATATGTGTAAGTGGGTAAGTAACTGGCTGAGTGATAGGAAACAGAGGGTGGTTATTAATGGTACTTATTCTGATTGGGTGACTGTTACTAGTGGGATACCACAGGGGTCAGTCTTGGGTCCTGTTCTATTTAATATATTTATTAATGACCTTGTAGAGGGGTTGAATAGTAATGTAGCAATCTTTGCAGATGATACTAAACTCTGTAAAGCGGTAAACACAATAGAGGACAGGGCACTGTTACAAATGGATCATCAAGGGGGCATCCTCTACGTTTAGAGGAAAGAAGGTTTCTACACAAGCACAGATGGGGGTTCTTTACTGTAAGAGCAGTGAGACTGTGGAATTCTCTTCCGGAGGAGGTGGTCATGGGGAATTCAGTAAAAGAGTTCAAAAGGGTGTCAGGATGCATTTTTGGAGAGTAAGAACATTGCTGGTTATGTATATTAGATTTATAGGGACAGAATGTCCAGGGATTTATTCTGACTGCCATATTTGGAGTCGGAAAGGAATTTTTACCTCTAGTATGAGGGTTTTTTGCCTTCCTCTGGATCAACTCAGTAGGGACTCATTAGGGATATAGGTTAAACTTGATGGACTCTGGTCTTTTTTCAATCTTATGCACTATGTTACTATTGTGCCCCCAAACCTAAACAGTGTGCTTGCCCAGTGGGTAGCTTGTTACAGATTACAGATCTGAGATAGATTTTTCAGAACATTATGTACTTTACATTAGCGTTAAAGGGGTTTTCCACCATAAGATGATTTTAGTACTTACATAAGAAATGAGGTAGAAGACAAATCAGTGTATTATACATAAATCAATGAATGTACCACCATGGGAAGCGGGCAGGGGAAAGGATACAGCTGAGTGCCTAAAATAACCCTGCCTATAAGTGGGCCCTCCCTAATACTAAGTGTGGAAAGGGGAAGAATATTATAAAAATATATACAAAAATGTGGCAGACTTCTCTTACCAACACGTTTCGCCCAGCAATGCGAAGGGCTCATCAGGGAATAGACAAGAATAAATCATGGGGTGCTATCATATTCAGAGATGAAATACAAATGTAAGACTGATATTAGAGTTGGGTGGTATGACCAAAAATGTATATCACGGTATTTTTCTAAATTATGGCGGTTTCACGGCATTTAACAGTATTTGTGGTTGCGTGGTTCCTCAGTATAGTGTCAGGTGGTCGGGGGTCCTCACCATGGTACCCGGGGTCTAGGTCAGGCCACCCGGTAACTCTGCTCCGTGTCTCCGCAGTTCTGCTCTCCGTGCCTGCCCGGAAGTCACGTGCCCCCCGGGAGTTGTAGTCCCCTCCCAGCTCCTCACAGTAAGTTCAGTGCGGCTCGGACTACACTTCCCAGAGACGCTGTGTGGCCGGATGTTTCCCTACGCCAGGGGTACTCAACTATTTTTAGTGAGGGTCCGCTTATCCAGGTCTGCCATCCGATGAAGGTCCGAGCTGAACGCTAAGGCCTGTTCACAAACAGCGGCCTCAGTGCCAAGACGAGCAACTGAAGTGTGGAGGACATATGACCTGAATACTGCCACACACTGTACCCCTGAATATAATGCTACCTCACACTGTACCCCTGAATATAATACTGCCACACACTGTACCTCTGAATATACTACCACACACTGCACCTTGATTATAATACTACCACACACTGTACCCCTGAATACTGCCACACACTGTACTCCTGAATATACTACAACACACTGCACCCCCTGATTATAATGATGCCATACACTGTACCCCTGAATATAATACTACCATACACTGCACCCCCCGATTATAATTCTGCCACACACTGTACCCCTAAATATAATACTGCCACCTGTACCCCTGAATATAATACTGCCACACACTGTACCCCTGAATATAAAACTGCCACTCTGTACCCCTGAATATACAGGGTGGGCCATTTATATGGATACACCTTAATAAAATGGGAATGGTTGGTGATATTAACTTCCTATTTGTGGCACATAGATGGGTGGTGACCATGGCAGCCATTTTGAAGTCGGCCATTTTGAATCCAACTTTAGTTTTTTCAATAAAAAGATGGTCATGTAACATCAAACTTATTGGGAATTTCACAAGAAAAACACTGGTGTGCTTGGTTTTAACACAGCTTTATTATTTCACGAGTTATTTACAAGTTTCTCTTTGTTTACAGCCATTGACATGTCGTCGAGGTTAACACGTGAAGAGCGGATAGAAATTGTGTTGATGTCTGGTGAACGCAGTAAACGGGTCATTGCAGCAGATTTCAATGCAAGACACCCTACGAGACCACCCATCTCCCATGCTCAAATTAGCAAACTGCTTGCTAAGTTTCGTGAAACTGGTTCAGTGTTGGATTTGCCAAAATGTGGACGCATGAAATCTGTAACTAATCAAGAAACATCAGTGGCTGTCCTAGCTTCATTCAGCAAGAGCCCACAGCGTAGCACTCGCCGAATGTCACTGGAGAGTGGCATTAGTCGAACATCCCTTCGGCGGATATTAGCTACTCACAAATGGCACGCTTACAAACTCCAGCTACTGCAGCATCTCAACGAGGATGACCCAGATCGGCGCACTGAATTTGCAGAATGGGCAAAACAAAAATTGGAACAGGACCCTCAGTTTACACAGAAGATTTTGTTCAGATTTTGGTGAAGTTAACAAACAAAACCACCGCTATTGGTCTGACACTAACCCACATTGGATAGATCCCTCCAAGACTGTTGGAACACAAAAATTGATGGTATGGTGTGGTATATGGGGTACAAAGATAGTGGGGCCATTCTTAATCAAGAGAAACCTCAAGGCCACTGGATATGCAAAATTGCTACATGATTATGTGTTTCCCTCTTTATGCACTGAAGCTGGCACGTTCCCTGAGTTTTTCCAGCAAGATGGTGCACCACCACATTATGGGTGTCAGGTCCGAGCATTCCTAGATGAACAGTTTCCTGGAAAGTGCATTGGTCGTCATGGGACAGTTGAATGCCCCCCCCCCCCCAAGGTCTCCCGATCTGACCCCCTTAGACTTTTATCTTTGGGGTCATCTGAAGGCAATTGTCTATGCTGTGAAGATACGAGATGTGCAGCACCTGAAACTACGGATATTGGAAGCCTGTGCTAGCATTTTTCCTGCGGCGTTGCTATCAGTGTGTGAAGAGTGGGAGAAGAGGGTTGCATTGACAATCCAACACAATGGGCAGCACATTGAACACATTTTATAAGTGGTTAGAAACTTGTAAATAACTCATGAAAGAATAAAGTTACGTTAAAACCAAGCACATCATTGTTTTTCTTGTGAAATTCCCAATAAGTTTGATGTGTCACATGACCCTCTTCCTATTGAAAAAACAAAAGTTGGATTCAAACTGGCCGGCTTCAAAATGACCGCCATGGTCACCACCCATCTTGAAAAGTTTCCCCCCTCACATATACTAATGTGGCACAAACAGGAAGTTAATATCACCAACCATTCCCATTTTATTAAGGTGTATCCGTAAATGGCCCACCCTGTACTTTATTGCTGTATTTGTATGCATTCTTTACTGCTGCCCTACATTATTACCAAGGTCACTGACTGACTGACATAGAATCCAATGCTCCACCTTGACTGCCATCTTGTGACTAAGCAGACAGTTACTAACTCACTAACTGCAATATAAGTGTACCACTTCATTAGGGTGTTTCATTTTTTCAAAGATGTGATTTTCATATGACTTTGCTTACGCCCCGAATCTCAGTGATGTAAAAGATATATATGCCAAATTTCAAGAAGATTGGATAATATTTAGGGGTTTCACACATTGATCATTTTATCTCAAACTTGCGTAATTTCTAATATTTAGTTTAAAGGGGTACTCCACCCCTAGACATCTTATCCCCTATCTAAAGGATCCCGCTGCTGGGGACCCCTGCAATATAGCATTCAATATAGCAACCACCTGTTACTGCTCCGGAAGCGCTGGAGGTTCTGGCTCCCGATCGCGTGGACAGAAGATCGTGACGTCACTACCCCGCCCCTGTGTGATGTCACACCCTGCCCCCTCAATGCAAATTTATGGGAGGGGGCGTGACAGCCTGAATGTCTTTTCCTTCTCACCATTGAAAAAGGGGACAAGGCTCCCCGAAAACGCATTTGGTCCGAGACTGCATGCAGGCACAAAGATTGGAACGCATCACTACAGATATTGACAAGTATCTCAACCTTATACCGGCAAAACCGGTAAGAAGCCTCCAGCACAGGACCTCCATCCCCCTCTCACACCTTTCCCCGTGCAGTCGGGGTAGAGAGGGAGAATCTCTGAGGACCATTTACGATGCCATATACTGGATTTACATCACCAACCCGGCACCAACAGACCTGGTAAGAGGCACAAAGTGCGTGACTTCCAATTCTCCCTTAACATTTGTCGTCAGAGTATAGCAAGTGCCGGGCTGCGCATCCGACCAGCCTTGCACAGACAAGGATCCAGTGGGCTCCCATTCAGGAGTCCCCAGTGCTAACGAGCGCAGCCATGAAGTATACAGCAGCCCCATACTGGATTTAATCTATCAGCACCGCTTGGAGACAACTAACTGCTTAATGAACTGTGACTCATATTACCCTAGCGATAAGTCACGAGCATAAATTGGACTATCGCATCGTGCTCATTATAGCCCAGTTTACATGTCCCCAATATTTCATTAATTTTGTCTTGTGCATCGCTAGTTTTTAATGTATATAATTACTATTTATAAATTACTTGTATTGTGAGGTGTCCTAAGCAAGGGCCCTGCTAGGGATCTCACTTTTATATCATTTACTATTCACAATAAATGTATTTTTATTAGACACAATTCTGATTTCCCTTTCTTTCTTTTCTCACTCTAACTGTCCCAATTTTTCTCCCTCCCCCCCCCCCATAGCCTAGTAGGACTGTTTCATTTATATTTTCAAAGACAAGATTACCCTGGAAAGGGATGGCACAAAGCTTAACCTTAGAGGTAGAGTCACCTTGCCAATTTTTAACCCATAGGGCCCTTATAGCGGAGTTATATAAGGTGGTGACTTTTGCCGCAAATCTAATTGATTTAACTGATCCATCCACCAAAAAGGCTGTGTCTAGTTTTAACATTGGAATGGAAGATAAAATATTTTCTCTAGATGTTTTATTGAGCAAATGGTTCTCTAACTCCTCTAGCTATATAAATAGAGACCTGAGTACAGTAGTAGCAATATTTGGGTTGATTAAAGCCGATGAGGCTTCCCAGGATCTTTTTAGAAGACCATCCATTTTACGGTCTAGGGTGTCCTTAAGCTGAGCCACATCCTCAAATCCTACTTTTAACAACTTTGAAAATCTGCACATCCGTTTTTGGAGGCTCACTCCACAGATTTACTTCATTAGGGTCAAAGGGGAAACGATTGTGAAATTCTTTAGGAATCTGCAAGCGCCTCTCCGGAACCTGCCACTCATCTGTGATAAGAGTTTTTATGCTATCATGAACCGAAAAAACTTTCGTTTTTTGAGTTTTCAGACCAGCAAACATCCTGTCCTGGAGTATCTATTATATTCATGGCATTTCTTACAGCAGTAAGGTAGATATCTGTATCTTTAGGAGAAAATGTATATTTTTTATCATCCCTCTTGGTGGAGTGTCTTAAATTTAACCCTCTTCTTCAGAGAAAGTAAAAGCAGAATTCAAATCTTCATTAGAATCCGAGTCGGAGTCCAAAACAATAGCCATTTTTTGCTTTTTTGGTGGAGAAGGTTCAACCACAGGCATATCAATAGTAGCAGGAGCTGAGGTACTAGGCAGTGCAGTAGGTATGGCAGACTGTACCTGATGATTAATAAGTGAACGAAGCTCATCAATAAAGGACAGGGATTCTTGGAAAACAATTGTTAGTGCAAGCTTTAAAAAAGGGTTTAGGATAGGTATCTGGTAGCACCACAGCACAGATTCCAAATTTTTGGGACTTCGATTTAGACTCCTTAATAGTTTCTTTTGATTTCTTCGGGGCCTCCTCGTCTCCCTAAGTGGGAAAGGGAATACCCATAAGAATCAAAACTATATACTACTTAAGAAAGTAGAAAATAGGGGGAAAAAGCAGCAGAGAGCAAGGCAATATGGTGCTAACCCCAAAGAAACCGCTGCTACAGAAAACACCATGTGATACATAAGAAAAAGCAGCACAGAAAGTAAGTGAATCCCCTAAGGGCCAGCTGCTCATGGTTACAGCCGATGCTGAGCGCTCCAGATGAGCAGTACGGGGGGCAGCAGACACATCCATGACTCAGAGGGATGTAGGATGGAACAGAGGAGCAATTTATACACCTCTGTTCAAATTTGGCACCCCTCCGCTCCTCTCCGGCGTTCCGGTGAGTGCTGCCATCTTGGGGGAGGTACTTTTGGTCCCCAGCCAATGCCCGAACACGCACACGTCTGTGCGCGCGCGTGACGTCACACAAGCGTGTCGCAACGTCAGACGCACGCACCCCGGCAGCATGGAGCCCGGAACAGCCAGGGAGCTCCAAGCAGAACTGAAATCAGCCAGAACAGGACTCCTGCCGCATAAACCTAGAGGAAGGAACCAGGAGGCAACAACCCGGAGGAAGCACTACTCGGTGCAGCACAGGGGGAGGGAGATGCCAGCATGATCCAAGCCTCCGCTGCCTGGCAGCCCCGTCCGGAGCAGAAACCAGACCACCAGAGGTAAGAACCTCACTCTCCGTGTATGCTTCTAGGAACAGAAGACACTGAGAGGTGGATGGGGAGGGCCTATTTAACCTTTATGTGTTTCCTGTTCCTATTAGAGCTACAGGGGATAATCTCATGGTGGTGCTGCCATGATGACGAAGTGAAAAAAAAACATTTTTCAAATCAACTGGTGCAAGAAAGTTAAACAGATTTGTAAATCACTTCAATTTAAAACTCTTAACCCATCTAGTACTTATCAGCTGCTGTATACTACAGAGAAATTTGTGAAGTTCTTTTCTGTCTGACAACAGTGCTCTCTACTGACACCTCTGTCCATGTCTGGAACTGTCCAGAGCAGGAGAGGTTTTCTATGGGGATATGATTCTAATCTGGACAGTTGGACAGGGGTGTCGGACAAAAGAACTTCACAATTTTTTTTCTTATTATTAATAGAAGTAATTTACAAATCTGTTTAACTTTCAGGCACCAGTTGATTTGAAAACATTTGTTTTCACCGGAGTTCCCCTTTAACATAATAAACACCACAAAGAATGGAGTAAGTTACAAGAGTGGCATAAAAAGCTCATTACTTATTGATACACAGGCCCCTTGTACACCCAGGCTGCCTGGTACTTGGTTCACCAGGATATACATGTATGACCCGAGTCTAAATATCATTTTATGGCACAATTAAAGGTGTCATTATAAATACAATTGGTTCAACAAAAACAAGCCCCATATGGGTCTGTAGATGGAATATATTTTATTAAAAAGAGTAAAAGACAAAAATGCAAAAATTTAAATTGACTGTGTCCCTAAGGATTTAAACTTATATGAAATGATGAGTCAAATGACTATAGGGATTAAACTGTGACATCCCAGGATCCACGCTACCAATGTAGAAGTGCATACAAGCTACAATACTATGCTGCAAAGAATAGCATTGTAGAAAAAAATCCTTTGTACAGTGTATATATGCTAATGTGACAACATGCCACTTAAAATATAAATATAATTAAAAACATACCTATAAACAGAAGCGCGATGCCACCCTGATGTGTGTTTTGCTGCAGCCTTCATCCGCAGTTCACATAATACTAAGTGCACATACTATATGGAGGTTAGTATTCGGCATTGAACTGGGGAGTAACTATCTTACATTTTATGATGAATCCCCCCTTGTGTTGTTTTTGTATTAATATCTTCCAATAGCTATATATACTGTATGTATTCACATGTTTGCCTGTTCATCATAAAGAATTTCAGCTATATTCTTCTTGTGCAGGACACGGCTTCCCAACAGACGTCATCACCCTTCAAAAGGTTTACTCCTTTTACAAGCTCTGTTAAAGTGAGTTTAATAAATTAAGACCCTAAAAGGGAATTCTGTTATGAGAAAGACTATCACTCCAGGATATATAACTTGAAATGAAAGTTGTACTGGCTTCTGCATGTTTTTGTGTGACTCACCTCTGACAGGAAGTTGTGTAGTCATCTCATTGTCATTGTGGTATTGTCTCAGCAGTTTCCTGGCTCCCTCCTCTCTCATCCTCATCATCCTCTGCTGTCTAAGGAGGTTTGGCTGGATCTTGTCTCTGAGCTCTAGCTCTTCTCTCTGTATTTTTTTTTATTAGGGATCGACCGATTATCGGCACGGCCGATATTATCGGCCGATATTCAAGTTTTTTTGCCAGTATCGGCTTCTAAGCTGCCGATAATGCGCAAAACAAGGCGTGTGCACGAATCGCGGAACTTCAGTCCTGGCCCTGAACTTCAGGCCGGGACTGAAGTCCCGCGATTCGTGCACATGCCTTGTTTTGCCGTGCAGAGCAATCTAGTTTGGATTAAACCTTTGCAAATATGACACCCAACAACGCAATTGCCGACAGCATGGTGGAGCGGGAGCTCTCAGCTGTCCCGCTTCTCCACACCCTCACCTTTCTCACGCTGCTTCATTCTTGCAGTGTGAGTGAGAGCCGCGGGGACGCCATCCACGGCAGGCCGGCGTGATGACATCACATCATTGCGCCGGCGCCCAGAGATCACGTCCTCACAGCTCTCACTCACAGTACAAGAACGTAGCAGCGTGTGAGAAAGGTGAGCACTGCTCGGGCGCTGTATGAATGGACGGGCAAATTATAAGTGACGGGGGCAAATATAAGTGAGGGGCACACGTCAGGGGGGTATTATATGTGAGGAACACAGGACATGGGGCATTATATGGGGGGGGTCACAGGACAGGGGGTATTATATATGAGGGGCACATGACAGGGGGGGGGGGATTATATGTGGGGGCACGACAGCCCCCCTGTCATGTGCCCATATAATGCCCCCCTGACTTATAATACCCCCTGTCCTGTGCCCCTCACATATAATGCACCAGGTCCTGTGCCCCCCACATATAATGCCCCTTGAGGGGGCATTATATGTAAGGGGCACAGGACATGAGACATTATATGTGAGGGGCACAGGACAGGGGGGGGGGGGCTGTCATGTGCCCCCACATATAATCCCCCCCTGTCATGTACCCCTCATATATAATACCCCCTGTCCTGTGACTCCCCACATATAATGCCCCATGTCCTGTGTTCCTCACATATAATGCCTCCGTCATGTGCCCCCACATATAATGCCCCCGTCATGTGCCCCCACATATAATGCCCCCTGACATGTGCCCCTGATATATAATGCCCCATTTCCTGTGCCCCTCACATATAATGCCCCCTGTTCTGCCCCCTCAGGGGACATTATATGTGAGGGACACAGGAAAGGGGGTATTATAAGTCAGGGGGGCATTATACAGGCAGGGGGAGAGAAGCGGGCGGCGGTCTCTGGCACCACAAAAGCCGCTGCAGTTCATTGATTTAAAGCACCCGCTTTAAATCAATGATCTGCAGCGGCTTTGGGGGGGAAATAGCCGATAATTTATACCGGAATATTGGTATAAGTTAACAGCTATCGGCCTTAACCTCCACAGATTATCGGTATCGGCCCTAAAAAAAAAAATCGATATCGGTCGATCCCTATTTTTTATGGGACATTGCAGTTTTCTCTGAGATTTTGGTGCATTTTTTCGGAAATCACTATAACATTTCAGAAAAATTATGGCACGAATGTGGTTAAACCACAACCTTTTAACATACCCTTAGGGAGAATGAAGTGAGTTTACATTATGTTGCCTTGTGAGGAATGATTCCAAAGGCAGAGGAGCAGACAGGTAATGAATATGCAGGTACACTGCATTATAATCTGCTGGGAAATTAGATGTTCTGCAACAGTTCATGGCAGGGAACTGGTGGTTTTATATTTTGGTGATTTCAGAACTGGAGCAGCCAGGTAAGCAATACCATATGCATCTGCAGCATGTTTTTTTTTTACCTGATCTAAGTGTACCCCTTTAAACATGAAACCAACACGATCAGGTTGCGTTGTAGCTGCATTATGGTTTGTAACTACATCACGCTTCCCAAGTAATTAAACAAATTTATTGCTGTACTTTTTGAACGTTTCAGCATTTGTGCTGTTGATTCTGAAGATGGCCACACGTTTTTTTGTGCATGCAGATCTTGACCACTTCAACTTTGTTTCTGTTGAATTGTGTGCCATTAAGGCACTATTTAAGCTGGCGCAAAAACAGCAAATTAAATCAATAAGTTGGTTCCATATAACAATCTAAATACACCCTAATTACTGGTAACTACTAAACAAATGCAGGTGGCAGCAGCATTTCTGAAGCAATTAAGCTATGTTCTACGGACACCAGAATTTGAATTATTTACAGCATGAAAAATCTGCTATGTGAACAGCACAGCAGAATACCACTTAAATCTGCTGCGGAATCTCTGTGCTGAAATTCCATCGTGTGAACATAGCCTAATTGCAATTGGCCAACCTCACAGCATTGCAATCACAATGCAACCTGATGGTGTGGTTCCACCTAAAAGGGGTACTCCCACAGAAAAAAAAAAATGTAATCATCTGGTACCAGAAAGTTAAACAGATTTGTAAATTACTTCTATTTAAAAATCTTAATCCTTCCAGTACTGCTGTATGCTTCACAGGAAGTTCTTTTCTTTTAGAATTTATTTTCTGTCTGACCACAGTGCTCTCTTGCTGTCACCTCTGTCCATTTTAGGAACTTTCCAAAGCAGGATAGGTTATCTATGGGGATTTTCTCCAACTGTGGACAGTTCCTAAAATGGATAGAGGTGTCAGCAGAGAGCTTTGTGGTTAGAAAGAAAGGAAATTCAAAAAGAAAATAACTTCCTCTGAAGCATACAACAGTTTACCCCTTTCATGCACCAGTTTACCCCTTTAAGCCGTTTGAACAAATCCTTTCTGTATGTTTTGATTTCAGATAATGAGATTGCCTGAGACAGGGAGTGAGAACCAAGCACGTAGTGGTCTTAGACGCAGGTTAGTATGTTCCACTTCACCCATATTTAATTGGTGAAATGAAAGAATCTATGCAATAATTAAAATGGAATTTAAAGTAAATCTGTTAACTCATATTTACATGAGCTGCAGACATTGTCAGATAACAGGATGATGATATTAAACATACAGCATACATAAGTATTGAACATGTCACCATTCTTCTCACTAAATGTATTTCCAAAAGTGCCATTGACACCAGATGTTAGTAACAACCCAAGTAATCCATACATACAAAGAAACAAAAAAAAAGGTCAGAAATTAAGTTATGTGTAATAATGTAAAATGACTAAGGGAAAAGGTATTGAACAGGATTATTGATATGTATTTAATACTTTGTACAAAAGCTTTTGTTGGTAAAGACCGCTTCAAGATGCCTCCTATATGGAGAAACTAGTCGCGTGCTTTGCTCTGGTGTGATTTTGGCTCATTCCTTCACAAAAGCAGTCTTCAAATCTTAAAGGTTCCACGGGTCTCTTCTATGAATCATAATCTTTAGTCCTTTCCTTAGATTTTCAATGGGATTTAAAGGGTACTCCAGTGGGAAACTATTATTTTTTATTATTATTATTATTATTATTATTATTATTATTATCTGGTGCCAGAAAGTTAAACAGATTTGTAAAGTACTTCTATTTAAAAATCATAATCCTTCCAGTACTTAGCTGCTGCATACTACAGAGGAAGTTCTTTTCTTTTTAAATCTCCTTTGTCTGACCACAGTGCTCTCTGCTGACACCTCTGTCCATGTCAGGAACTGTCCAGAGCAGAAGAGGTTTTCTATGAGGATTTGCTCCTACTCTGGACAGTAGGGTGTGGGCTTCTCCTAATCAACTCTGCCTTTAACAAATGCTCCTGTTACCAAGGTTACAGTGATAAACAATATTAACCCCTTCATGACCCAGCCCATTTTCACCTTCATGACCTGGGCATTTTTTGCAATTCTGACCACTGTCACTTTAAACATTAATAACTCTGGAATGCTTTTACTTATCATTCTGATTCCGAGCTTGTTTTTTCGTGACATATTCTACTTTATGTTATTGGTAAAATTTCACTGATATTTGTATCCTTTCTTGGTAAAAAATCTAAAAATTTCATGAAAATTTTGAAAATTTAGCATTTTCTAACTTTAAAAGTCTCTGCTTGAAAGGAAAATGGATATTCCAAATAAATTACATATTGATTCACATATACAATATGTCTACTTTGTGTTTGCATAAAAAAATTGACAAGTTTTTACTTTTGGAAGACACCAGAGGGCTTCAAAGTTCCGCAGCAATGTTCCAATTTTTCTCAAGATTTTCAAAATCGTAATTTTTCAGGGACCAGTTTAGGTTGGAAGTGGATTTTAAGGGTCTTCATATTAGAAATACCCCATAAATGACCCCATTATAAAAACTGCACCCCCAAAGTATTCAAAATGACATTCAGTAAGTGTTTTAACCCTTTAGGTGTTTCACAGGAATAGCAACAAAGTGAAGGAGAAAATTCTAAATCTTCATTTTTTACACTGGCATTTTCTTGTAGACCCAATTTTTGAATTTTTACAAGGGGTAAAAGGAGAGAAATCACCCTAAAATTTGTAACCCAATTTCTCTCGAGTAAGGAAATACGTATGCGTATGTAAAGTGTTTGGCGGGCGCAGTAGAGGGCTCAGAAGAGAAGGAGCGACAATGGGATTTTGGAGAGTGAGTTTTTCTGAAAGGGTTTTTTGGGGGCATGTCCCATTTAGGAAGCCCCTATGGTGCCAGAACAGTGGACCCCCCCCACATGTGACCCCATTTTGGAAACTATACCCCTCATGGAATTTAATAAGGGGTGCAGTGAGCATTTACACCCCACTGGCCTTTGACAGATATTTGAAACAGTGGAATGTGCAAATCAAAAATTTTATTTTTCATTTTCACAGACCACTGTTCCAAAAATCTGTCATACACCAGTGGGGTGTAAATGCTCACTGCACCCCTTATTACATTCCGTGAGGGGTGTAGTTTCCAAAATGGGGTCACATATGGATATTTATTGTTTTGCGTTTGTCAGAACTGCTGTAACAATCAGCCACCCCTGTGCAAATCGCCTCAAATGTACATGGTGCACTCTCCCTTCTGGGCCTTGTTGTGCGCCCCCAGAGCACTTTGCGCCCACATATGGGGTATCTCCGTACTCAGGAGAAATTGCATTACAAATTTAGAGGGTCTTTTTTCCCTTTTACCTCTTGTGAAAATTTATTTTTTTACACTAACATGCTGGTGTAGACCAAAACTTCACCTTTTCATAAGGGGTTAAAGAAGAAAAAGCCCCCCAAAATTTGTAAGGCAATTTCTCCCGAGTACGGCGATACCCCATATGTGTCCCAAAACTGTTGCCCTGAAATACGACAGGGCTCCAAAGTGAGAGAGCGCCATGCGCATTTGAGGCCTGAATTAGGGATTTGCATAGGGGTGGACATAGGGGTATTCTATGCCAATGATTCCCAAACAGGGTGCCTCCAGCTGTTGCAAAACGCCCAGCATGCCTGGACAGTCAATGGCTGTCCGGCAATACTGGGAGTTATTATTTTGCAACAGCTGGAGGCTCTGTTTTGGAAACAGTAACGTACCAGACGTTTTTCATTTTTTTGGGGAGGGGGGGCTGTGTAGGGGTATGTGTATATGTAGTGTTTTTTACTTTTTATTTTAGGTTAGTGTTAGTGTAGTGTAGTGTTTTTAGGGTACAGTCACATGGGCAGAGGTTCACAGCAAGTTTGCCGCTGGAAGTTTGAGCTGCAGCGCAAAATTTGCGCCATCTCAAACTTGCAGCACTCGCTGTAAACCTCCGCCCATGTGAGTGTACCCTGTACATTCACATTGGGGGGAGGGGACAAACATCCAGCTGTTGCAAACTCCGAGCATGCCCTTTGGCTGTCCGTGCATACTGGGAGTTGTAGTTTTGCAAGAGCTGGAGGAACACTGGTTTGGAAACACTAAGTTAAGTAATAAACTTTCAAGTGTTTTGCAACCAAACTTAGTGTTTCCAAACCAGTGTGCCTCCAGCTGTTGCAAAACTACAACTCCCAGCATGCATGGTCTGTCAGTGCATGCTGGGAGTTATAGTTTTGCAACAATTGCAACAGCTGGAGGCACTGAGGTAGGAAACGGACAATGTTTCCCAACTAGTCTGCCTCCAGCTGTTGCAAAACTACAACTCCCAGCATGCCCAGACTGCCCAGGCATGCTGGAAGTTGTAGTTCGGCAATATCTGAAGGATCAGATGTTGCCGAACTACAACTTCCAGCATGCTTGGGCAGTCTGGGCATGCTGGGAGTTGTAGTTTTGCAACATCTGGAGGTCCACAGTTTGGAGACCACTGTATAATGGTCTCCAATCTGTGCTCTTCCAGATGTTAGAGAACGACAACTCCCAGCATGCCTGGACAGACTGAGCATGCTGGGAGTTGTAGTTTTGCAACATCTGGAAGAGCACAGATTGGAGACCATTATACAGTGGTCTCCAAACTGTGGGCCTCCAGATGTTGCAAAACTACAACTCCCAGCATGCCCAGAAAGCCAAAGGCTGTCTGGGAATGCTGGGAGTTGCAGTTTTGAAACTCTCAGAGGCAGCAGTGAGATCGCTTTACGGCGATCTCACTGCTGCCAATGAAGATGCCGCACTGCTGCTGCAAACTCACCTCCGCGCCGCAGCGCCGCGGGGACCGCATGGAGGACGCCGGGACCGCCGGGACCGCTCGGGACACCGCTCGGACGGATAAGTGACGCCGGGGGACGGGTCAGGGACACTTAGCAGAGCGGTGTGTGTCCCGATCCCCGTGATCGGAACTCACACACCGCGCTGCTAAGTATTTTCCTAGCGAAACGCTGCTATCAGCTAGTCAGATTTGACCAGCTGATAGCAGCGATCGCTGGGGGGGGGGGGGGGGGATGAAACCCCCCGTGGTCGCACGGTAAGATGGCTGGCTATCAGTGATAGCCACCATCTTTCCAGGCGCTGCGGGATGCCGCGAGTAGCGGCAGTAATGTTCATGACGTACCTGTATGTCATGGGTCGGGAACACCTTGCCACCCATGACGTACAGGTATGTCATAGGTCGGGAAGGGGTTAAAAACAAACAAAAAAAATATGTACTTTCAGTTTGAGCAGGAAGCTATTAGCAGCAGGCATATTTAAAAATGTAATGAATCTAAGACTTTATTATACACTAGCTGAGTAGCCGGCATTGCCCGGTTTTTCCTATCTAATCCTTGTGGGAGAGGAAAAGCAAAATAGGAGGAAGCTCTTGTCCTCATATCATGTTCTCATATCCCATCCCCATATCCCCTCCTCATATCCCAACCTCATATGCCATCTTCATTTTTTGTCCTCATATCCTGACACCATATCCCCTCCTTATATCCAAACCTCATATCTCATCCTCATCCTCATATCCCATCCTCATACTCTGTCCTCATATCTCATCCTCATATCCCATCCTCAGGTGGGGCTGAGTTGTGATAAAGAGATTTTAGGCAGAAAATAGAAAGGGGCATGGCTTTGTGGGAATGGGTGTGACTTGCAAGCTGGGCCGATGCACAAAAAGGGTAGAAAAAAAAAAGGCTTTGCGAGATGAGGTGGGGCATGCAGGAGGGGTGTGACTTGCAAGCAAAACTTACGCACTCACCAGGAGTTGCAGAGCGGAAAGGTAATACTTATATGGGACTCCTTCACGTAAGGGGATAAGTTAGGTTAATTTAACTATCTTATATATTTATTTGACATATAAGTAACATGTGTACAAAGTATTATCAAAATTTCTCCAGCAATTTGGGAGTTTTGCTGGAACATATATATCGAATAGACTTTAAAGGGATTTTAAACAAAAACCCTGACCCTTGCAAATGGGGTAGGTTAGATTTAATTAAACTTGTAGTTAATATATAGGGGAACGTGCGTGCTAAGTTTTATCGAAATATCTTTAGCCATTTGGAAGTTTTGCTGGAACATATATATCCCATAGACTTGCATGGGTCTTTAAACAAAAACCCCGACCCTAGCAAATGGGGGTGGGTTAGGGTTAATATATCTATCATATGTTGGTAGTTGACATTTAAGTAACATGTGTACCAAGTTTTATCAAAATATCTTCAGCAATTTGGTTATGCTGGAACAAAAACACATACAGATTGGCCCTGATTTACTGAAGTGTTGTTTTCTTTGTGGGCTTTAATTCCCTACAGGGATTTTTCCATGGTATTTACTAATGTTTCCCTACATTTTGCTTTTTACAACTGCTCTGAGCTGTGGGGTTTTCCAGAGCTCAAATCCACCACATTTTCTGTGAAAGTAAATATGGGATTTTTTGAAAATGTTGGGGGCATGCCCCTTTTTGGCCACCACGCCCATTTTTCGAGTTTTCTGAGTAAAATGGAGAGTTGGTCAAGTTTTTACATTTTTGGTGCAAATTCTGTATATAGATAGAGAGAGAGAGAGAGAGAGATATTGATTATACATGAGACCTATTGCATTCAGCAACCAGTAATTATTGCATTGGAGTTGTTTTATTTTTAATTTCTGTTTTTCTTTTGCTTTAGTACTAAAATTACTAATTTTTATTTTGTCTAGTTCTAGTTTAAGGCTTTCACTCCGTAAAATAGACGATCGAGTGGAAAAGTATACATCAGCAATAAAGGTACTTGTTGCTTTTTTTTTTGTCAGTTTTTTCTTTTTACTGATAGTTTATGCATTTTTTGTTGTGACATTGTATAAACACTGCTTGCAGGCTTTTACAGGCTCCCCCTGCTCCCTGAGCTAGGCCGAGAGCAGCCGTGATGTGTGCGAGTAAACTGCGCATGCGTGCAGTGGTGGATTGCCGCTCTGAGCAGGCACATATGAGGCACACTGTAGGGTCCATCGTCGACGCATCCGCAGCTTAAAATATGCTGTGGATCCGCCCATGTGAACAAGCTCTTATAGTGAATTCCTTTTTTCTACTCTCGTATTGGATCAGAAAAACGAACATCATGGGTTCTGACATAGTGTCTGCCAATTTGATGAAATATGCGTCAGGACTCCAGCGCAAAATATTAACTACAATAAGGATAACAATGACACATAAGCAATAAAAAGAACCCTCACTATAGGGGAGATTTATTAAAACCTGTGCAGAGGAAAAGTTGCCCAGTTGCCCATAGCAACCAATCAGATCGCTTCTTTCATTTTGCACAGGCCCTTTTAAAAATGAAAGAAGCAATCTGATTGGTTGCTATGGGCAACTGGGCAACTTTTCCTTTGCACAGGTTTTGATAAATCTCCCCCTATATGATGACTTAAAGAATTCTTGCCACTATAGACACTTATCCCCTATCAACATGATGGCGGTTATGGTCTAAACACGTGAGAAGGGGGGCCGCTGAGGTAATTCATACACTATATCCTATATATAATATATACTATACATAAAATTACCATATTATTGTCTGGCCATTGTAGAAAATTATTTCTAGTTGTTATGGGTCAAAAGAAATAAGGAAAGGCAGGTGTACCCAATAGGGGTACAGGTCGTTCCTGTCACAGCAATGTTTTCCTTTTTCCAAACATAATATTCATGTAAACCAAATTTTTGGTCTCATCCATCCACAAAAAAATGTTCCACTGACTTTTCCACATAATCTTAAAGAAGTTATCCAGGAATAGAAAAACAAAGCTGATTTTTACTTCAAAAACAGCTCCCCATCTGTCTCCAGGTTGGATGTGCTTTTACAACTTGGCTCCATTCACTTCAATAGAACTGAACTGCAGAACCACACCCAACCTGGAGACAGACATGGAGCTGTTTTTGAAAGAAAGCAGCTCTGTTTTCTATTCCTGGATAACCCCTTTTTATGCAAACTGCAGACCCACAGCAATGTTTTTTTTTTGGAAAGCGTTAATTTTTAACGTAAATTTGTTTTCCCTTAGTCCTAACAGCAGCACAAGTGGGGTGTTCTGCCCCTGTGAAGCTGGCAGGACGGTGGAATTTTTAATTCCGCCCAAGCAATTTAAATTAATTAGCCCCCCCATAAAAGGCCTCCTCCCCTAGGCCATCTCGCTTAATAACAAGTAACAAAAAAGTTTAGGGCGGGAAATTTGTGTGCTGCTGTTAGGACTAAGGGAAAACAAATTTACGTTAAAAATTAACGCTTCCCTTACGTCCTAACCAGCAGCACAAGTGGGGACTTAGCGAGTAACAACACAAATAGGGAGGGACTACGGCAGAGTGGCACTTAGGATTGACTGCCCAAAGGCCAACTCTTCCGATCGTTTGGCATTAACCCTGTAATGACTCAAAAAAGTATTGTGGGTGCTCCAAGAAGCAGCAGCACAAATCTGTTCCAGAGGAACAGACCTTTTCTCAGCAAAGGAAGTAGAGACTGCCCTAGTGGAATGGGCAGTGACAAAGGCAGGAGGAGTTAGCTCCTGGACTATGAAGGTCTCTCGGATTGCCTCCTTAATCCACCTACTCAGGGTAGGTTTAGAGGCTTTCAAGCCCTTGTTCTTTCCAGAAAAAGAGACAAGGAGGTGTTCCGACTTCCTGAATTCTCCAGTTCTTGAGATATAGACTCTGAGAGCTCTAGAGATGTCCAGAGTGTGGTCAACCGCTTCTTCAGGAGAGGATGGATTAGGCAGTAGAACTGGAAGAGAAATGACCTGGTTGGTATTGGAGAAAGTCGGAACCTTAGGAAGGAAGGTAGGTAAAAACCTCAACAGGACTCTGTCCTGTAGAAAAACAGTGTAAGGCTCGAAAGCCGAAAGGGCCTGAAGCTCACCCACTCTCTTGGCTGAGGTTATGGCCAATAAAAAAGTGACTTTAAGGGATAAATACCTAAAGTCTACTTCTTCCAGAGGTTCAAAGGGGGGAGCGCATAACCCCCTGAGAACAGTGGTTAAATCCCAACTGGGAATAGGTCTGAGAACTGTAGGTTTAAGTCTTTCAGCCCCTTTGAGGAATCTTCTAACCAGGGATTCTTGTGATAGAGACCTGCCTAGGAAGGCAGAGAATGCTGCGACCTGAACCTTTAAGGTGGATGGGCTAAGACCCTTGTCAAGGCCATCCTGGAGAAAACGCAGTATTGCAGAAAGAGGAGGATCTGAGGTAACTACCTCTTTCGTTGCACACCATTGAAGGAAAATCTTCTTTATCCTGGAGTAAACCTTGTTTGTAGACTCTGCTCTCGAGTGTGCAATAGTTCTCAAGACCTCCGCAGGAAGCCCACTCCTTAGTAGGGTCCTGTCAATCTCCAGGCTGTCAGATTGAGTCTCCTCAGATCTAGGCAGGAGCCTGTGTTGTGAGACACAAGGTTCTGCACGTGGGGAAGCCTCCAATAACACCCCTGACTCATCCTCATGAGTTGGGTGAACCAGGACCTCTTCGGCCAGAATGGGATGATGGCAATCACTGAGGTCTGGTCTTGCCTGACTTTCATCAATACCCTGGGTATCATGGAAAGTGGAGGGAATATGTAGGCCAGCCTGAACCTCCATGCGATGGACAGAGCGTCTATCGCCACCGGATTGTCCTCCTTGTAAAGGGAACAAAACTTGCTCACTTTGGCATTCAGCCGGGTTGCCATGAGGTCTATTTCTGGTGTACCCCACTTCAGGGTTATCCTCCTGAAGATCTTCTCGTTGAGAGACCAATCTCCCTGGACTGCAAGCCCGCGACTTAGACGATCTGCCACTACGTTGAGATCCCCCTTGATGTGGACTGCAACAAGGTGGGATAGGTTGAGCTCTGCCCATGATAGAATAAGTCCGGTCTCCCTGAGGAGCACTTGGGACTTTGTGCCACCCTGTCTGTTGATATAAGCCACTACAGTGGTGTTGTCTGACCGGACTCTTATTGCTTTCCCTAAGATATGGGGAGCAAAGTGGAGGAGCGCAAGACGAACTGCTCTCAGTTCTCTCATGTTGGATGAGAGTAACCTTTCCTGAGGGGTCCAGGTACCCTGAACCGGATGGTCGTCCAGATGGGCTCCCCACCCTAGAAGGGAGGCGTCTGTGGTCAGAGTGATCCACAGAGGTTGAATCAAGGACTTCCCATCTGTCAGGTTCGTCCACCACCTGAGAGAGGCACGGACTTCGGACGACAGGGTGCACTTTTTGTCCAACCCACTGGGGTTGCGATTCCAGGCAGTCAAGACCTGATCTTGGAGAGGTCGGAGGTGCCACAGGGCCCAGGGGACTGCTTCTGCAGACGCTGACATGTGGCCCAACATCTTCATTAGAGTTCTGATGGGCACTCTGCGTGGTACCGACAAAAACTCTGCGGCTTTTATGACGCGCTCTCTCCTTTCTGGGGTGAGAGACAGCGTCATCCGAGAGGAGTCTAGGACAAACCCCAGAAACCTTCTTGAGGTAGATGGGATGATCTCGGATTTTTCCCAATTTATGAGCCACCCTAGGTGTTGAAGAAAATCCAGGGTCAGTTGAAGATGAGCTTGAAGAATGTCTAGAGTCGCGGCTTTTAAAAGCCAGTCGTCTAGATAAGGAACAATCTCTAGGCCTTTTAGTCTTAGAGCAGAGACAACTGGAGCCACCACCTTTGTGAAGGTGTGGGGAGCGGAGGTAATGCCGAACGGTAGAACAGCAAATTGGAAATGCCTTACCATACCTTTTATGGTGACGGCGATTCTTAAGAACTTCCTGTGGGCAGGAAATATAGGGACATGAAGGTATGCATCCTTCAAGTCTATAGTGACCATGAGATCTTGTGGGTTCAGGATACTGACCACCGAGCGAATGGTTTCCATTCTGAACCGCCTTTTCCTTATAAATCGGTTTAGGTAGCGCAGGTCTATTATCATGCGCCAGTCGCCATTTGGTTTGGGAACCAAAAATATCGGGGAGTAGACGCCAGATCCTCTTTGATCTGGGGGAACTTCTTCCAAAGCTTGCTTTCCCAAGTATTGGAGAACTGAGGTTTCTATGACAGCCTGTTTTGGCTGAGGAAGTAACTTTGTTAAGACAAACTTCCTTGGGGGAGGGGAGGTAAATTCTATCCTGTACCCCGACTGAATAACCTTCAGAACCCAGGGATCCTGGATTTCTTGCATCCAGGTTGTAAGGAATAAACTTAAACGTCCTCCTACTGGAGGAGGATGGGCAGATAGATTCTCTGCGACAAACACTTGAGGGGAAGGGAGAGGGAAAACGTTGGTGGATGTCAGTGGAGAGTCATAGCTCGGCCTTCCGGTCTTTACCGCGGCCGCGACCTCCACCACGTTTTTGAAAGGACTGACGTCTCTGGGATCTAGGAGGGCCCTGGGACTTCCCCCCTCTTGCTCTACCTTTACCCCGAAAGGCCTGAACAGGAAGGCACCTGCCTTTTTTGTCAGCATAACCTTCCATTATGCGATCCAGCTCAGAACCAAATAGCCAAGTAGGCTCGAAAGGCATCCCACACAAGTTAAACTTGGAGGTGTTGTCCGCTACCCAAGGGCGTAACCACAAGGGACGTCTGCTAGCAGAAGCGAGTGCCATGGACTTGGCAGCTAGCTTAAGGTGTTGCTGGGAGGCCTCGCAGAGGAAGTCTATACCAAGGAGGAGTGTCTTGAAGCTGTCCAAGATGTCTTCCCTAGGGACATTGTTGTCAATCTCAGTCTGTATGCGCTCCACACGCTCCTTCACGAAGTCAGACACTTCTCCCGAGGCAATAGCCACAGAGGCAGACGCTGATGCTGCTGAATATGTGCGTCTGAGAAGGGAATCCACCTTCCTATCAAGCGGGTCCTGGAGGTTGCTTCCATCATCCGCGGGAACCAAGACTCTCTTGGACAGTTTATTTACTGCCATATCAACCTTAGGAGGTGGCATCCAGGAATCAGATTCCGCATCCGAGAGAGGGTACATCAATTTGAAGGTACGAGTGACAAGCGCAGGTTTATCTGGGTGCTTCCACTCAGCCTTCATCATCTTTTTGCGTGCATCATTCACCTTGAAAACCCAAGGTTCTCTAGAGGTGGATGCAGAGGCTTCCCCTTGGTCAACATCCTGGTCCCTTGACCGGATGGACCTAAGTAATCTCTGCGTCTTTTCCGCAGGGAAAAGAGGCGGACACATCTTCACCTCAACAGGCTGTTCAGACTGTACAGATGACCTCTGGTCCAATACATCGATCGACATAACGGATTCTTCCGCCACAGAAGGAGGAGTGGATTCAGTTCTAGCTCTTTTGGGAACAAGAGCACTCTTAATTTCAGATATGGAATTTCCCATAAACTCCTTCATCCAGATGAACATGTCCTGGACAGTAGGTTCAGCTGGATTAGGGGGTGGACGGCAACCGGGACACCTGTTATATTCGTAAGCGTCCGGAAGCGGAGTGCCGCAATTGGCGCAAGCTAGATGGCGTTTTTTGGCGCTAGCCTTACGACCACCAGAGTGTGGGTCACTAGAGGAAGGAGTAGACATGACTCTGGAAAGAAAGAAAATAAGTTAGGGATAATAAACAAAATTATTATCGCCCTAACGCCAAATAGAGAGGGAGAGATACCTATAATGCAGATAGGAGCTCTAACCACTAATGCTAGGCTTGTAAATAGGACTAGCTATGATGGCAGCAGAGACAGAATGAAGGTCTCAGCTGTCTTTATATGGGAAAGGGCCCGGAAGCCCCGCCCCCTTCAGAGAAGATCAGCCTGCAATAGGCTGAAACACCCGGAAGGGAATTTTTAATAAAAATTATCCACTGAGCCCTTCCCTAACTAGGAAAGGGCTCACGCCTGACTTTTCACCTAAGTATAAAACTTAAAAGGCAGCGCAAAGCGCTGAAGAAAGTGAGGCCGGGACCGGAAGTCGTCAGATGACGTACTTCCGGTCCACGGCTCGCACAGTGTAATGGAGGCGAGCGTGAGCCGGGACACGTGGGACGCCAGGCGGGTAAGAAAAAAACCTGCAGCGGCATCCCTAATGCTATGAGGGATCACCGGATCCTTGTAGCAATAAAATAGTCAAAACAAATAGTTTTAAGATAAACCAGGCCGGAGGCCCAGATAATATAAAGAGAAAAAAACAGGGGGCAGTTGAAAAAGGTACTGCGCCCCAAAAATATCTCCCCAATACAGGGGAGACATCCAGGCAGGCTCCAAAGGAGCCTGCACCGTCCTGCTGTCCTTACACAGGACAGAAAAAAAGCGAGATGGCCTAGGGGAGGAGGCCTTTTATGGGGGGGCTAATTAATTTAAATTGCTTGGGCGGAATTAAAAATTCCACCGTCCTGCCAGCTTCACAGGGGCAGAACACCCCACTTGTGCTGCTGGTTAGGACGTAAGGGAAGCAGCAGTTTCCTCCTTACATTACAACCATGCACATTGTTATTCAGGGTATTCACGATGGTGAACTCATGAATATTAACATTAGCTAATGTTGTTTAGAGGTTACCTTGCGCTCCTTTGTGACCTTTCAGACTATTATATGCCTTGCACATGACGTGATCTTAGTTGGCCAACCAATGACTTTGTGACCTTTTCCAGCCTGATGCGCATTAATAACCTCAGAAATAAACATATTTGGTATCTGTTTGGATGTAAATGTCTGAACTATGAAAATATAATGTTAATGATCCTGTTCGGTGAATGGCGTGAATGTTAAAGAAAAGTCCAAAATTGCTGCTTTTTGGCCACATCACATTCCCCAAAAAATTATAAAAAGCCTAAGTGTACAGCATTAAAACAAAACCCTCCAAAATTGTGGTTTTCTTTATTAATTTCCTTACGCAAATAATATTCTTAGGGTTTTGCCTTACATTTTATCACCCCCAGGTGAGGGGACATTAAAAGGGTACTCCTGCGCGAAGACATCTTATCCCCTATCCAAAGGGTAGGGGATAAGATGCCTGACCGCGGGGGTCCCGCTGCTGGGGACTCCAGTGATCTTCCACGCCGCACCCCGTTAGAATCATCCCCCGGAGAGTGCTCGCTCCGGGTCTGATTACTAGCAATCACAGCGACGGAGCATAGTGACGTCACGGCTCCGCCCCCTCAATGCAACCTTTCTATTGTTTTGCAGAATTCCTCAGCAGTGTCCTTTTGAAGTCAATGGGGCTCTAAATTCCATCCAAATTCTGTGTGTTGTGCACAAGAAATTCTGCATATATTTTGCACAGAATATGCAAAAAGTTTGCTACCAGTTTAGCAGATAGCAAAGAAATTCCACTGTGAATATAGCATTAGACTGATGCACTTTGAAGTGCAGTTTGTAATTCAGTTACTTGAGCCAAAACTAGTAGTCCTGCAGTCCTTTCATTAGATCTCTGATTCCTTTAGAATTGACTCACTGCATTCCTATAGACCATGATTTTTTTTTAAGTAGAGTGAAAATATACTAAGGCTGGGTTCACACCACGTTTTCTTAAATACGGTTCCCGTATACGGTTTGGAGGAGGGGGCGGGGCTTAATCGCGGCGCCCGCACTCAGCCGTATTCGGGAACCGTATTTAATGCAAGTCTATGAGCCGACCGGAGTGAACCGCAGCCTCCGGTCGGCTTCGTTTTCGGCCGTATGCGGTGTCCCGACCGCAGGCAAAAACGTGGTCGACCACGTTTTTGCCTGCGGTCGGAAAACCGCATACGGCCGAAAACGAAGCCGACCGGAGGCTGCGGTTCACTCCGGTCGGCTCATAGACTTGCATTAAATACGGTTCCCGAATACGGCTGAGTGCGGGCGCCGCGATTAAGCCCCGCCCCCCTCCTCCAAACCGTATACGGGAACCGTATTTAAGAAAACGTGGTGTGAACCCAGCCTAAGACTACTTTCACAGGGCAGTGTTTCAGTCAGTATTTTGCATCAGTGTTTGTAAGTTAAAACCAGGAATGGCTACATAAACACACAGGGGGAGATTTATTAACCCCTTAGGGACTTCTCGGGGCCTATTTTCACCTTAAAGGGGTATTCCAGGCAAAACCTTTTTATATATATATATATATATATATATATATATATATATATATATATATATATATATATCTCAACTGGCTCCGGAAAGTTAAACAGATTTGTAAATTACTTCTATTAAAAAAATCTTAATCCTTCCAATAGTTATTAGCTTCTGAAGTTTTCTGTCTAACTGCTCAATGATGATGTCATGTCCCGGGAGCTGTGTATGATGGGAAAATATCCCCATAGGAACTGCACAGCTCCCGGGACGTGAGTCATCAGAGAGCAGTTAGACAGAAAACAACAACTCAACTTCAGAAGCTAATAACTATTTGAAGGATTAAGATTTTTTAATAGAAGTAATTTACAAATCTGTTTAACTTTCCGGAGTCAGTTGATATATAAAAAAAAAGTTTTGGCCTGGAATACCCCTTTAAGGATTCAGCAAATTTTCATTTTTGCATTTTTGCTTTTTTCCTCCTTCCTTTCTAATAATCATAACGCTTTCAATTTTGCACCTACAGACCCATATAAGGGCTTGTTTTTGCATCACCAATTCTACTTTGCAATGACATCACTTATTTTAGAACATAACCTGCGACAATACCAAAAGAAAAATTATTTGTGGGGTGAAATAAAAAAAGAAAACGTCATTTTGTAAATTTTGGTGGCTCCTGTTTCTACACAGTGCAATATTTGGTATAAATGACACCTTATCTTTATTCTGTAGGTCCATACAGTTACAAGGATACACAATTTATGTAGGTTTTATTTTAATACTTTAAAAAATTATAAACTACAAGCACCAAAATTAGTATGTTTAAAATTGGCATCTTATGACCCCAATAACTTTTTTTTTCCTGTGTACGGGGCGATATTAGGGCTCATTTTTTGCGCCGTCATCTTTAGTTTTTTATCTGTACCATTTTGTTTTTGATCGCTTTTTATAAATATTTTTATGGTATATGAAGTGGCCAAAAATGCACAATTTTAGACATTTACGCACGCGGCAGTACCACATATGATAATGTTTATTCTTTATTACATTATTTTATTTAAAAAATGAGAAAAGGGGGGGGGGGTGATTTAAACTTTTAATAGGGAAGGCGTTAATGAACTTTTAATAAAATAAAAAAATACACTTTTTTTCTTTTAGCTCCCATAGGGGGCTAAAACATGCAATCTTCTGATTTCATACACTGATCAGTGTTTTGCAATTGCAAAGCACTGATCAATGTAACCGATGCTCTGCTTCTCCTGCCTGCAGCAGATCGCTGATCGGACAACGGAGAGGCAGTTGAGGACCCTCCCATCGTCCAGTAAGCTGATCGGGACATCGCGATTTTGTCCAATAGTCCCGATCAGCTCCGCTGAGCTGAGCTGCCGGGATTCTTTTACTTTCATTTTAGATGCCGCAATCAACTTTGATCGTGGCGTCTAAAGGGTTAATGCCGGACATTGGCCCCATCGGCCGTGCCCGGCATTAGCCGTGGGTCCTGGCTGCCCGTAACAATCGGGACCCATCGGGTTTAACCCGTTCTCTGCTGGTGAGAACGGTTTAAACTCGATAAGTGGGTCCTGAGTCCTTAATGATCGGGGATGCAGGGCGTATGCATATGCCCTGCGTCCCAGAGAGGTTAAAACCTGTCCAGAGGAAAAGTTGCCCAATTGCCCATAGCAACCAATCACATAGCTTCTTTCATTTTGCAGAGGCCTTGTTAAATATGAAAGAAGCAAGCTGATTGGTTGCGATGGGCAACTTTTCCTCTTGACAGGTTCTGATAAATCTCCTCCAGAATAAATGGAAATCTTTCCATTATAATTTTTCTCTGTTGGGCTTCATCTAAGATTTGGCTAAAAATACTGACCAAAATACAGCTGTTTAAAAGTGGCATCAGGGTGCATCTATTCATTTTTGTCTTAATTAGAAAAAAATACTGAAATTATAAATATTGTGGAAGGACAAATAGAAAGAAAAGCCCATGTATATATATATATATATATATATACACATACATATATATATATATATATATATATATATATATATAGACACTCCTAGATCCTAGACTTGTTCAAACAAGTGACCTTGTTAAACCAAAACAATTGTTTTCAGAAATCAGAAAGTGTCAGAATACCAACTTTTCATAAGCAAGGAGTTCTTGCAGCATCAGATGGAATTGTAAGCAAAAGGAGCGTCTTTGAAAAAGAAGAAAGTACTACCAGATCAGATACCTCCAAAAAGGTGAGGAATATTTCCACATTCACTGAACTGTATGTAGAGCAATATATCGATATCATGGCTCAGATTCAGTACTACCAGATCAGATACCTTCAAAAAGGTGAGGAATATTTCCACATTCACTGAACTGTATGTAGAGCAATATATCAATACCAAGGCTCAGATTCAGTGTTGTGCGGTTTTTTTCGTATTTTTTTTTTTTCCACCAGATTTACTTGTAAAATTATAATGCACAAAATTTCCCCACGTACACAATTCTGGTAAAATTTGACTACTTTAAGGACACAGCTTATTTTGGCCTTAAGGACAGAGGAAATTTTTGCCATCCACGGAGCCATATGAGCGCTTGTTTTTTGTGTGACAATAGAAGTCAAACGTATAGACATCCTGTTTTACTGTGTTTGCAGTGCATAATAATGTAAGTTTCAGCTGTGCTTTAGGTTTAGGTTTAAAGTAGTCTTCGAGGATTTAAAATAAAAAAATGCATATGATTTACAACAAGAAAAAAAATTATGCACCTGTTAATCTGTATATTTATACCTTTAAATCTTTTTATAAATTTTGGCACATATGTGACTGTACATTTATTATCTACAGAAATTTCTGCTATAATTTATGCCAATATCTGGTCTACAGTGGGGCTGCACGATATATCGCAATCCCAATCGAGTCACGATAATTGTGGATTGCAGTATAACGATTTTGCCCTTTGCAAAATGTTGCGATTATGCTGGGAGGGGAAACAGTGAGACTGACGCCAGAGGGGCCGGGCCGCGCAGCATGGGAGCCACTGATCCCCGCAGCTTCTCACCCTCCGTGAAGCACGGTCCGGCTCCTCCAGCGTGAGTTTTACTGTTTCCCCTCTCAGCAGTGCCCAGTGGGAGGAGGTTAACCCCACCAAGGCTGGCCCCCATTTATAAACGGCACAGCCGTGTGGCAGGTATATGAAGCGAGCTCAGGAGCTGAGCTTACTTCATAGTGGCTCATGCCGGACATCACTGATCCGATTGATGTCCAGCATTAACCCTTTAGATGCTGCAATCAAAGTTGATTGCTGCGTCTTAAATGCAGAGGTAAGTGCTGGTAGCTCAGTGGAGCTGAGCAGGACACCCGCGGCAAAACCCAAAGTCCCAATCAGCTGGCTAATGCCGGTCATCACCGGGTGATCCAGGTGATGTCCGGCATAAACCCTTTAGATAAGTGCCGATAGCTCAGTGGAGCTGATCGGGACACTCGCGGTAAAACCAGCGGGGTCCCGATCAGCTGAGAGGATGTGCGGAGGTTTCCTCCCTTCCTCCGGTTCGTCCGATCGGCGCTCCAAAAATGCTGGCAGCCTCAGCAGCCTGTAGTAATGGAGTGCCGATAACACTGATCAATGCTGTGCTATGGCCCATTGATTAGTGCCTACAATCACAAGATTGCAAGTAATAGTCCCCATGACAGGTTTTTCCTAATATTGTGTCTCCAGCTGTTGCAAAACTAAAACTCCCAGCATGCCCAGACAGCCTTTGGTTGTCTGGGCATGCTGGAAGTTGTAGTATTGCAACAGGAAACATACTGTTTAAAAAAACAACTGCCCTATGGAGACAAAAAAATTGCAAAATTGCAAAAAAAAGTTAAAAGATAATACATGTGAATACGCCCCTCCCCTAATAAAAGTTTAACCCCTTTCTCCCCCCCCCCATTTTTACATAAAATAATGTAAACAAAAATAAACAAACATATGTGGCATTGCCACATGCATAAATGTCCAAACTATTAAAATATAACATTATAAGGTCAATGTCGTAAAAGGAAAAAGAAAAAAATACCAAATGCCAGGATTGCAAATTTTTGGTCACTTCATATACCAGAAAAATAGCTTATATAAAGTGATCAAAAATATATAAATAGTCCCAATAAAAACTACAGATCACGGCACAAAAATAACCCCCCATACAGCCCCATATACGAGAAAATGATATAAAAATTATTGAAGAACACAAATTTTTTTTTAACAAAAAGAAGTCATTTTTAGGTAATAAATTTAAATAAAACCTTTTTTTTACCATAGATTTTGAGTAAAATGAGCAATGTCATTACAAAGCACAACTGGTTGCGCAGAAAACAAGCCTCATATAGGTTGTAGGTGGAGAATTGAAAGCGTTGCGGCTATTAAAGTGAGGAGGGAAAAACAAAATTTTCCTTTCCCTGTCCTTAAGAAAATTCACTTACTCCCAGTGCTCCCTCCCACATGGCTGCGCTGCACTATACAGCAATGCAACAGCGCCTGAGTGTACAGACTTTACTATACCAGGTATTCTGCCCATTTCGTATCCTATGCCCTCCATTTTATTTTCTATTCAATGAACATGAAATAGACGGGGGGGGGTTGCTATATAAAATGAGGGGATTGGACATGAAATGGGAGAATTTCACCATTTGTTTATTATATCGCATATCGATATCGCAAATGTTACCACCATAAACGCAATCGCACATTTTTCCCAAATCTTGCAGTCCTACAGCCCTATGCCATGGCTCCAGATAACAACTGAATGGTGGGGGTGCTAGGAAGTCGGTCTTTTTTTATGCACTACGGTCAAGGTGATGATAATATTTTTTATCCTAGGCTGACGAAATCTCTAAGTAGATTCTAGGAATTGCTGCAAAACTTCATGATTTTCTTCTTTTTCCCCAGGATTTAAATCTTCCAGGAGATGTTGCATCTCGTATTAACCAGTGGAGCAACAAGATACAACAAAGTTCAAGTTCATCTTCTGGCTCAAAAGTATTGGCTTACTACCCAGATATGTCATAAAGGAAATAGTTTTATAATTGTCTTATTTTGATAATTGTCAAAATGTACTTTTATAGGACTTCAAAACTGTGGATGTAGAAAGTAAAAGAAGGTTATGGCAGCAGCGGTCTCAGTCTTCAAGTGATACCAAGGTAAACCTAAACTGTAAAGCTTTGAAATAAAAATAAAGGGAACTAGTCATTAGGGCTGGGCGCCAAATGTGTGTATCACGGTATTTTTTAAACTTTTGGCGGTTCCACGTTATATAATGGTATTTCCTAGAGCACCCCCCCTGCCCCATATTAATTATCAGCCCACATCCCCATCGGGGTAAATACTCACGTCACCCGCATGTGATGCCCTCCTCGTCCTGATTATTGCGGCCACCGGCGCTGACACTCTATACTGTGCGGTATCCCTATGACCGGGCTGCAAAAGGTGAACAAAATAAACTTTAACGCACCTACATCGGCCTTACACTGGGGACAGGAACGTCGGAGAGCCGCCAGCCTATCACCGGCCGCAGCAATGTTCAGCCTCGGCCGTTGATAGGCTGAGCTCACTGTCATGTAAGAAGCCGGCTTCTCACATGACAGTGGGCTCAGCCTATCACTGGCCGAGGCGGAACATCGCTGCGGCCGGTGATAGGCTGACGGCTGTCCGACGTTCCCGTCCCCAGGAAGAGAGTGAGGCCGATACCGGACCAACAGGAGGTGAGTTAAAGCTTATTTTGTTTATAGGGCATAGGGCTACCGCACAGTATAGAGCAGTGGTGTTCAACCTGCGGACCTCCAGATGTTGCAAAACTACAACTCCCAGCATGCCCGGACAGCCGTTGGCTGTCCGGGCATGCTGGGAGTTGTAGTTTTGCAACATCTGGAAGTCCGCAGGTTGAACACCACTGGTATAGAGTGTCAGCGCCGGCAGCTGCAACAAACAGGACGAGGAGGGCTGCGCATGCGGGTGATATGTGAGTAGTACCCTGATGGGGACAGAGCTGGGCTGGGCTAATAATTAATTGGGGGGGGGCAGAACAGCGCTCGCAGGTACCATAGGATTAGTTCCCCGATGTGGGGACAGCGCAGCGCTGGGCTGATAATACATTCATTCCCGAGGGGGAGGGGCCAAACCGGTATTGCGGTATGGGTTGAAATTCATATCGTGCAGCACAAAAGTTTCGGTATTCGGTATGAATCGGCATACCGCCCAGCCCTACTTGTCATTAGAAACTTTCCCTATATAATGGGGTATAAACAGCATGCTCACCAAATCCGGATGCTTCATTGCTGGCAGCAATACTGTAGAAAATAAGTTTGAAAGTTGTACCATGTTGTATGCTAATGAAGTGTAATTAGTTCCTGGGGCATTTTGAATCCTGAGGTAGTCAGTCACAGTGCTCCAAGCTGTAACCAGTCTTCAATGAAATCGTTGGTTGTCAATCCTTGGAGTAGGAGTGGTTACAGCCCGGAGAACCAATGACTACCTTAGAAAGCCCCAGGACTACTTACTCCTTATTAGCATGCGGCACAGGAAAAGTTTCCAAAATATTTTATGGGTATCGCTGCTGGCCCTGAAGACATCTAGATATAGTGATCAAGCTAATTTTACCATATATGATGTCAACAGTTATAAAGGGTAAAATCTGATGACAGGTTCCCTTTAAACATGTCTAGAATAGGATATTTATACATCTTGAGAAGTTAGGAAGACTTCCTTGTGCAAATTGACTTACATGCACAACGAGATTATATTTTTAACCCTTTAAGGACTCTGCCCATTTGGGCCTTAAGGACTCAGACAATTTTATTTTTACATTTTCGTTTTTTCCTCCCCGCCTTCTAAAAATGATCTCTCTTTTATATTTTCATCCACAGACCAGTATGAGGGCTTGTTTTTTGTGCGACCAGTTGTCCTTTGTAATGACATCACTAATTTTACCATAAAATGTATGGCGCAACCAAAAAAGCACTATTTGTGTGGGGAAATTGATAAGAAAACTGCAATTTTGCTAATTTTGGAAGGTTTCGTTTTCACGCCGTACACTTTATTGTAAAATAGACCTGTTTTCTTTCTTCTGTGGGTCAATACTAGAGATGAGTGAACTTACAGTAATTCGATTCGTCAAGGACTTCTCGGCTCGGCGTTTGCTGACTTTAGCCTGCATAAATTAGTTCAGCTTTCAGGTGCTCCGGTGGGCTGGAAAAGGTGGATACAGTCCTAGGAGAGTCTCCAGTCCACCGGAGCACCTGAAAGCTGAACTCATTTATGCAGGCTAAAGTCAGCAAACGCCGAGCCGAGAAGTTCGTGACGAATCGAATTACTGGAAGTTCGCTCATCTCTAGTCAATACAATTAAAATGATGCTCATGGTTACATACTTTTCTATTATTGTACCGCTTTAAAAAAAGTATGTTTAAAATCTCTCTATTTTGCTGACCTATAACTTTTTTATTTTTCTGTATAAGCGGTGGTATGAGGGCTCATTTTTTGCGCCATGATCTGTGCTTTTTATTGATACCACATTAGTATATTTTATAAAAAAAATGTTTTAAATAAAATGTTATAAAAAAAGCAGCAATTTTTGACTTTTTTTTAACGTTCCCGACGTTCACCGTACGGGATAATTGACATTTATATTTTAATATTTCAGATATTTACGCATGCGGCGATACCAAATATGTTTATTAAAAAATATTTTTACACTTTTTGGGGGGTAAAAAGGGAGAAAAGGGGACAATTTTCATTTTTATTGGGGAAGGGGATTTTTCGCATTTTTTTTTCCTTTTTTCCCTCTTATTTTTACACTTTAATAGTACCCATAGGGGACTATTTATAGCAATCATTTGATTGCTAATACTGTTCAGTGCTATGCATAGGGCATAACACTGATCAGTATTATCGGCGATCTTCTGCTCTGGTCTGCTCGAGATGGACGGAGGCAGGTGAGGGGACCTCCGGCCGCCATGCTGGAGGATCGGATCCCCACGGCAGCGCTGCGGGCGATCTGATCATCCATTTTAGTGACTGCACTCCTGCAGATGCCATGATCTGAATTGATCACGGCATCTGAGGGGTTAATGGCGGACATCCGCGCGATCGCAGATGTCGGCCAGTACCGGCAGGTCCCTGGCTGCTATCAGCAGCCGGGACCTGCCGCGCATGACCCGAGCGTCCAGGTGAATTAAGTACCACGGCACCAGGATGTACATTTACGTCCTGCGTCGTTAAGGGGTTAATACAGAAAGAGTGCATATGTATGCCTTGTGTTTGCTTGAGCACATTTCTTGTCCATGAAAGTAAGAAATAGAGTTCAGAAAAAAATCAGATCTTTGCAACGAGAATATAGAACACATCATGTAGCAGAAAGATCAAAAGGTATCTTCACATGAAAGAAATTCTAGTGACATCATCAATTGGAATTACCTCCGTGATTGTACAGCCCTGATTGCAACCATGTAACACCCCCAAAGTGTGTGAACCCACTGTGCCACTAGAGTGATCCCAGTAAGTGACAGCTGGCTGAGCAGGCCAGAACGCCCTGGCGCCAAGCACCAGGGATACAGGCAGGTGGGGGGGTGAGGTGACGCAGGAGATGGATAATAACAGCAGGCAGCAGCAGAGAAGGGCAGATGACTAGTACAGCTGGTGCTGTTAAAACAGCAAAGCTGGGTATCTCAGATGCAGCTAAATAGCAAGGGTTTGGTCAGCAGACAGGAGCAGAGGAATCAGTCAGGATAACAGGAACACAGGTACACGGCAGACAGAAACCTTAGCTGTAGAAAGGTACAATATTGCTCAGACACCACTGTAAGGGAGGAGTGCTCTCTTATAGGTGGTGCCTGGCAGGGATTAGAGGGGGATCAAATAGAGAGCTCACAGAAGTCTCAGCCAGTGCTCGAGGGCAGAGGGGAAACTGCAGCAATGGCTAAAACAGGAGAGAGTCCAGAAGAGGAAGGCCAGGGTACACAATATGGCACTGAGGATGTTGCATGATGCTGGTAAGAGCCAGGACACATAGCACAATGGTGGTTGCCAACCAGCAGTGTTACATACCATTGTTACATAGTTACATAGTTAGTACGGTCGAAAAAAGACATATGTCCATCAAGTTCAACCAGGGAATTAAGGGGTAGGGGTGTGTTATTGCTATTTTAATATGAAAAGTTGCTGTGCCCTAACATTAGGTACATACATTGAGGCTAAAGTGCCTTCCAGTGCTGGGACCACTGTGTATTACTACACAGTGCATCCACAGCGCATGTGCCGTCCCCGGGTCCTGAGTTGACAGAGCGAGTGCTCGCTCCCAGAGTCTATGCGCTCAGTGCGTATGTGCTGTAGTAGAGGCAGTGAGCGAACGAGCGTCTGCCTCTAGTACAGCACATGCGCACAGACATCGGGAGCGAGGCTCGCTCTATCAACTCAGGACGCGGCGGCGCACGCACGTTAGGGCCGACAGGACAGGCGCATGCGCTGTGGTAGCACTGTGTAGTAAGACAAAGCGGTCCCAATGCTGGAAGGCAGGATAGGCATGGCGACAGGGCTTTTTATTAGTAAGAAAAGAAGAACAAACAGCAATAAAGGTATGGATGCAATCACCTTATAATCATCTGGAACACCATTATAGTGGTCTGTGGCGTCAAAATATGATGGCATTTGCGCTTTAAGGACGCCGCCTGTTTTTACCTTAACCACTTAGGGACCCAGGGCGTACCTTGCTCCCTGGTACTTAATGACCTAGGGCATACCTGTACGCCCATGGGAATTCTGGTCCCTGCTGCTCACAGGTCGGGGACCGGACTGGGATGCCTGCTGAACCCCTGGGGGGGGACCCTGAGACCTTTCCATGTCTGCGATCGCTGGTCAATTCTGACCGGCGATCTGCAGCGATTCCGGGTCATACGGGTTGTCTGGTGACCCGGAAAATAAGGTGGATCGGGGCGGTCCAAGACACCCTGAAGGGATAGGAGTGAAGTAGCAGGGGTGCAACCCCTCCTATCCCTGCTAATGGTCAGTCAGTAGCGACCGACCAATAGCAGATCGGGGGCGGGGGGTTAAAGTTTGGTTCCCCCGCTCTGCCCACCCACGGTAGTCTGGGCAGAACGGGGGAACTGTCCTGTGACTGGTGGTCACGTACTGTCGGGCAACGATCGGCGGCGATGAGGTGCGGCTTCCTGGTGTGGCGATCCTGCTGACTACCGAAGCCAGTGAGTTGTTGCCTAGCAACATCTGGAGGGCTACAGTTTGGAGACCACTTTACAGTGGTCTCTAAACTGTAGGCCTCCAGATGTTGCAAAACTACAACTCCCAGCATGCCCAGACAGCTGTTTGCGAGGGCTACCGTTTGGAGATCACTGTGCAGTGGTTTCTAAACCCTAGCCCTCTAAATCTTGCAAAACTACAACTCCAAGCATGCAGGAACAGCAAACTCACCATGCTGGGAGATGTAGTTGTGTACAGGGTACAATCACACTGTCGAGTTTACAGTGAGTTTCCCGCTTCAAGTTTGAGCTGCGGCAAATTTTCCGCCACAACGCAAACTCCTAGCCGGAAACTCACCGTAAACCCACCATGTGAATGTACCCTAAAAACATTACACTACACTAACACATAATAAAGGGTAAGACACTACATATACACCCCCCCTTACACTGCCCCCCCCCCCCCCCAATAAAAATTTAAAACGCATCGTACGGCAGCCACTGACTGTCCAGGCATGCTGGGAGTTTAGCAACAGCTGAAGACACACTGTTTGGGAATCACTGGCATAGAATACCCCTATGTCCACCCCTATGCAATCCCATATTTAGTCCTCAAATGCCCATGGTGCTCTCTCACTTCGGAGCCCTGTCATATTTCAGGGAAACAGTTTAGGGCCACTTATGGGGTATTTCCGTACTCGGGAGCAATTGTGTAATAAATTTTGGGGGGCTTTTTCTCCTTTTACCTCTTATGAAAAGTTGGGGGCTACACCAGCCTGCTGGGGTAATTTTATTTTTTTTTTATACACTAACATGCTGGCTTTTTATTTTCACGAGGTAAAAGGGGAAAAAAATTAAAATAAAAATTGTAACACAATTTCTCCTGAGTACAGAAATACCCCATATGTGGGCGTAAAATGCTGTGAGAGCGCCATGTACATTTGAGTCCTAAATTGGTGATTTGCACAGGGGTGGCTGATTTTACAGCAGTTCTGACATGAACGCAAAAAAAAAAAAAAATAGCCACATGTGACCCCATTTTGGAAACTACACCCCTCACGGAACATAACAAGGGGTATATTGAGCCTTAACACCCAACAGGTGTTTGATGAATTTTCGTTAAAGTTGGATGGGAAAATGAAAAAATGCTGGTGTTACCAAAAATTTTTCATTTTGACAAGGGAAAATAGAAAAAAAAAAGCCCCCCAAAATGTGTAACCCCATTTCTTCTTCAAATGGGGTCCCATGTGGGGGGGGGGGGTCCACTGTTCTGGCTCCACGGGGTGCTTTGTAAACGCACAAGGCCCCCGACTTCTATTCCAACCAAATTCTCTCTCCAAAAGCTCAATGGCTCTCCTTCTCTTCTGAGCATTGTAGTGCGCCAGCAGAGCACTTGACGTCCATACATGGGATATATCCATACTCAGAAAAAATGGGGTTACAAATTTTAGGGGGCATTTTCTACTATTAGCCCTTGTAAAAATAAAAAATTTGGGGAAAAGCCAGCATTTTAGTGAAAACTATTTTCATTTACACATCCAACTTTATTGAAAAGTCATCAAACACCTGTGGGGTGTTAAGGCTCACTGTACCCCTTGTTACGTTCCTTGAGGGATGTAGTTTCCAAAATAGTATGCCATGTTTTGTTTTTTTTTCCTTGTGTTCTGGCACCATAGGGGCTTCCTAAATGCGACATGCCCCCCAAAACCATTTCAGCAAAATTTGCTTTCCAAAAGCCAAATGGGACTCCTTTTCTGAGCATTTTAAGTCCACACATGGGGTATTTCCATACTCCAAAGAAATGGGGTTACAAATTTTGGGGGGCCATTACCCTTTACCATTACCCTTTGTAAAAATTGTAAATTTGGGGGGGGAAATGCACTTTAGTGAAAAAAAAACATTTACACATCCGACTTTAACGAGAAGTCGTCAAACACCTGTAGGGTGTTGAAGGGGTTGTGCGCTGCCCTGCAGTTCGGAGCTCCGCTCACACGTCCGGAAGTTAATTACTCCAAACGCTGTGTGCGGGCTCCAAACGAAGGGGCCGGGCATGACGTCACGCCCGGCGGCCGCGAACACGGAAGCCCGCACACAGCGTTTGGAGTAATTAACTTCCGGACGTGTGAGCGGAGCTCCGAACTGCAGGGCAGCGCACAACCCCTTTTTTTTCACTAAAGTGCATTTCCCCCCAAATTTACAATTTTTACAAAGTGTAATGGTAATGGCCCCCCAAAATTTGTAACCCCATTTCTTTGGAGTATGGAAATACCCCATGTGTGGACTTAAAATGCTCAGAAAAAGGAGTCCCATTTGGCTTTTGGAAAGCAAATTTTGCTGAAATGGTTTTTGGGGGGCATGTTGCATTTAGGAAGCCCCTATGGTGCCAGAACACAAGGAAAAAAAACAAAAAACATGGCATACTATTTTGGAAACTACACCCCTCAAGGAACGTAACAAGGGGTACAGTGAGCCTTAACACCCCACAGGTGACGTCACGCCCGGTGGCTGCGAACACGGAAGCCCGCACACAGCGTTCGGAGTAATGAACTTCCGGACGCTGTGAGCGGAGCTCCGAACTGCAGGGCAGTGCACAGCCCCTTTAAGGCTCACTGGACCCCTTTTTACATGCCTTGAGGGGTGTAGTTTCCAAAATAGTATGCTATGTGTTTTTTTTTCCTGTTCTGGCTCAATAGGGGCTTCCTAAATGCGACATGCCCCCCAAAACCATTTCAGCAAAATTCACTCTCCAAAATCCCATTGTCGCTCCTTCCCTTCTGAGCCCTCTAGTGCACCCACAGAGAACTTTATATCCACATATGAGGTATTTCCTTACTCAAGAGAAATTGGGTTACAAATTTTGCGGGCTTTTTCTCCTATTACCCCTTGTAAAAATTCAAAAATGTAGTCTACAAGAACAAGTGCGTGTAAAAAAATGAAGATTTTAAATTCTCTCCTTCACTTTGCTGCTATTCCTGTGAAACACATAAAGGGTTAACAAACTTTCTGAATGTCATTTTGAATACTTTGAGGGTTGCCGTTTCTATAATAGAGCCATTTGTGGGTATTTCTAATATGAAGGCCCTTCAAATCCACTTCAAAACTGAACTGGTCCCTCAAAAATTTCAATTTTGAAAATTGCAACTTTTAAACTCTCTGATGTCTTCCAAAAGTAAAAACATGTCAACTTTATGATGAAAATATAAAGTAGACATATTGTATATGTGAATCAATATAAAATGTATTTAGAATGTCTATTTTCCTTATAAGCAGAGAGCTTCAAAGTTAGAAAAATGCAAAATTTTGAAATTTTTCATGAAATTTAGAAATTTTTCACCACCAAGTATCGACGAAAATTTACCACTATGTTAAAGTAGAATATGTCATGAAAAAACTATCTCTGAATCAAATTCACAAGTAAAAGCATCCCAGTTATTAATGCTTAAAGTGACTGGGTCCTTAAATGGGCACTGTCAGATATAAAAACTTTTGATATGTTGTAAAACATGCAAAACCAAATAGGTTTTACAATTGCTTTCATTAGAAAATCCTGCTGTGTCCATGCGTCATCACCTATGTCATGGACAGACTTCCTTGATTGACAGCTGTGAGCGCAGGGCTCACAGCTGGAGGAAAAATCTTCCCACTGTCAGCTTGTGTCCCACTACTGTCAGTGAGGACAAGCTGGGAGTTGTAGTTTTGGTAATGCTAGGGGAGATGTGAGCAGACAGCATACTAAAGGGAGGGGGCGGAGACCTGCAAAGTGAGGCAACGCCCCCTCCCTTTGAGAGGAATTCAGACTAGTGAGCTAAATTAAAAGTGTAATAAAATAAATAAATAAAGGTGCTAGACACATAAAAATTAGATGTACATGGTCAGGATCAGGTACGGAGTGATATATTAAAAAAAAAAAAAGTTTCTTGTTGGATCTGACGGGTACGCTTTAAGGTGAAAATGGGCTGGGTCCTTAAGGGGTAATGACCAAGCCCAATTTTTGGCAATTGTGAGATTGTTTTTTCATGACATATTGTACTTTATATTAGTGGTAAATCTTTGTTGATTCATGCAACATTTTTGTGAAAAACTAAAAAATATTGGTAAAACATTTTTTCATGGCATTCACTGTATGTTAAAAATAATTTTATTTTTATTCTGTGGGTCGGTACGATTATGGCGATACCCAATTTATATAGCTTTTTTATGTAGTTTTTCCTCTTTTCAACAAAATCCTTTTTCCCCTTTTGTGTTGTCATGTTCTGACAGCCATAACCTTTTTTTTTTATTTTTCATCCAACACCATTGTGTGAGGGCATATTTTTTGTGAGACCTGACAAGCTTACTTTTTAGGATTCAGACCTCAAGGTATAGGGTGAACTTGGAATGTAAGTAAGACTGGTTGTACAAAATTAATTATGCTTTATTTAGGTAAAATATGACTGCCTATTATCTGAGCAGGGCCCTTGCTACAGATATAGTACATACACCATATAATAAAATGTGGTAAAATCAAATATGGTAAAATATAGTTGCTGGGACTTGCCATCTTCATGGAAGGTTGCGGTGAGATGCTGACTCCCTTACCCGTCGGCATCTCACCGCAACCTTCCATGAAGACAGCAAGTCCCAGCGATAACATCTTCACATCGCAGTATTCATCTGACTCGCAGGTAATATCCTTCTATTAGGCCGGGGAATACCCGTGCCATACCTACAACGCTCACAACTTGATTCACACCGTGTATTCCAACTTATGGATTTTACAAGACTTTGAAAACCTATATATGCTGTAAAGGGTTTCACTCTGGGATCGTCCTTTGCCGTAGCCAAAGGACACGTTTTTCCACAATAAACCGGCAAACAATGAGTCCTTTCTACAATTCTGGCTCCTCGCCAGGTTTATTAACCGGGATGCAGGATAAACAAAACATAAAAATAACTCCTAGGCCGTCTAGCCACTCACTACACATGTAGCATGCCCTGACTAATAACTGATGGGCTTTTCCCTGTCAGTTTAAACACAATAAGTCCTGCAGCCTTATAAGACACAGTTCACATTTGAACATAAAGTCCCATTCGTACAGCCACCTGCTATATGTTACAGAAGCCACGTCTCTCACTCCGGGAGTCCACGCTTGTGTCCTCAGCAGCCCTTGCTGTGCCCGCCTGGCACTGGACACGGTGTCTCCCCCCTCTAACAGCCACTTCTGTCTAGGGGAGAGCCCAGATTATTCAGTTTCTCTTGCTTTTAAGGACCCTTCCCCTTTCTGCTGCCTCATTGATTAGTCCACAGGTGGAGATTTCTGCAGGATCAGTGTGGGAAATGCACCCTTTCCTTGCCACACTGTCACAATGCGCATTACACTGGACATTTAAATTGGCACAAAACTATGTGGCATTACCTGTGTATGTAACATATCATAATTTTATGCAACTATATTTGACCATATTTGATTTTACCACATTTTATTATATAGTGTATGTACTATATTTGAAGCAAGGGCCCTGCTCAGATAATAGGCAGTCATATTTTACCTAAATAAAACATACCCTATTTATCGACGTATAACACGCACTTTTTAGGCTAAAATTTTTAGCCTAAAGTCTATGTGCGCTGCCCGCTTCTCTCCCCCTGCCTTTCCTGGGGTATAGAGCCCTGCTGCCGGCCCTTCTCTCCCCCTGGCTATCGGCGCCGCTGCCCATTCTGTCCCCGACTATCGTTGCTGGAGCCCCATTGCCGGCACCGATAGCCAGGGGGAGAGAAGCGGCGCCGACAGCCAGGGGGAGAGAAGGGGCAGCGGCACCCATTGCCGGCGCCGCTGCCCCGTTGCCTCCCCCCATCCCCGGTTGCATAATTACCTGTTGCCGGGGTCGGGTCCGCGCTGCTTCAGGCCTCCGGTGTGCGTCCCCTGCGTCGTTGCTATGCGCTGCATGGCGCGGCGCATGACGTCAGTCAAGTGCTGAGGGACTACTACTATTCCCATCATAGTACAGACTTGTTTCCATGATGGGAGTAATAATTCCCTAGCTCTGGGAGTATGCAGACAGCTGGGGAGGCTACATTAGTGTTTGTACTACTACCCCCATCATGGAACAGAGTCTGTTCCATGATGGGGGTTGTAGTACAGGGGCTGAGGGATTGATCGCACCGGGTTTCACTTCTGAGACCCAATGCGATCCGAAGATATTAAGCAGGGGAGCAGACGGCATGCTCCGCAACCCTGCAATGTATCAGTGTGTTTTAACTTTCATTTTTTAATCCCCCGCAGGGAGCCCTGAATGGTCGGTACTGATGAACCAATCAGGGCTCCCAGCGGGAGATTTAAAAATTAACATTGGGAGTAGCAGGAGCCAAAAAGCACTGTGGGGGGCAAGATATATAGCGCTGCAGGGGGGGCAGACATATAGCCTATATATCTAGCCCCTCAGCAGCGCATTAGACATGATCCCCGCCAGTGAATTAATAAATATATACGCCCCGCTGGCTCATTAAATATATATCCCCCGCAGCGCATGTATAATGTAGCCTTCCAGCGCTTCTATATACCTATACCACTGCAGCACTATATGTGAAAAGCATTCTAGCAGCAGCATCGGCTGCCCGATGCTGCTGATAGAAATACTTTTCATACATAGCGCTGCAGTGGCATATGTATAAAGAAGCGCTTTGGGGGGCAGATAACGCTATATGTCTGCCCCCCCCCCCCCCAGTGCTTCTATATACATATACCCCTGCCACCGTATGAATGAAAAGTATTTCTATTAGCAGCGCATAGTGCCGGCAGCCGTCACTATGCGCTGCTAATAGAGATACTTTTCATTCATATGGCGGCAGGGGTGTAGGGATATAGAAGCACTGGGGGGGGGGTGGGGAGGGCAGGGCAGACATATAACGTTATCTGCCCCCCACAGCGCTTCTATATACATATGCCACTGCAGCTCTATGTATGAAAAGTATTTCTATCAGAAGCATCGGGCTGCTAGAATGCTTTTCACATAGAGCCCTGCAGTGGCATAGGTATATAGAAGCGCTGGGAGGGCACATATACATGCGCGGCGGGGGGTATATATTTAATGCGCCGGCAGGGGTAAATATTTAATGCGCGGCAGGGGGTATATATTTAATGCGCCCAGCAGGGTCATATCTAATGCGCTGCTGGGGGGCTAGATATATAGGCTATATGTCTGCCCCCCCTGCTGCGCTATATATCCTGCCCCCCGCAGCGCTTTAATATAGATATGGCCCCTGCTACTCCCAATGTTCATTTTTAAATCCCCCGGCAGGAGCCCTGAATGACTCCTCAGCACCAGCCATCCAGGGCTCCCCGCGGGGGATTCAAAAGTGAAAGTTAAAACACACTGCTACATCACGGGTTGCGGACCTTGCCGCCCGCTCCTCTGCTTAATAACTTCAGATCCCATTGGGTCTCAGAAGTGAAACCTGGTGCGATCAATCCCTCAGCCCCTGTACTACAACCTCCATCATGGAACAGACTCTGTTCCATGATGGGGGTAGTAGTACAAACACTAATGTAGCCTCCCCAGCTGTCAGCAGACTCCCGCAGCCAAGGAATTACTACTCCCATCATGGAAAGAAGTCTGTTTCATGATGGGAGTAGTAGTAGTCCCGGCTGTGGGAGTCTGTAGGCAGAGGGATAACGGGTCTTAAGGGATGAATATTTATTCAGCCGTTAGCACCCATTATTTCATCCGTTATTAAACGTCTGTTCTTAAACAGAAAAGGGACATTTAATAACGGATGAATGCTCATAGTGTGAAAGCAGCCTAAGCTTTTTCTTGAAGCTTTACTTTTTATTGGTACAATTTTTTATATTCATGCTACTTTTTGATCTTTTCTATTCCTACGTTTTGGACCAAAATTTGCGTTTTTGTTGTTGTTGTTTTTACAGCGCTCACCGTGAAGGATAAATACTATTATCGTTTTATTGTACAGGGGCCTGTGACTTCACTCTCTTCCTTGTCTGCCCTTCTCTTTCTCTCCTCTTCTGGTGGCTTTGTTGGATTGCCTGTGGGTGCTGCTTGCGGGAGTTGTGTGCGCTGGGATTGGGGGAGTCTCACTATTGGAATATGAGTATATTAAAACCTCTAGTTTACTGCTTGTGCATATTCCTGCTCCTGTAGAGGGAAGAGACGGACTGTTTGTACGGTGGGTGGGGGGTTTATTGTTGGGGAAATATTGTTGTATGTTTAAAAATGGTTAAACTATTAATAAAAATATCTGATAAAAAAAAAGGTATGTGCTGCAATACATCTGGACTGGAGCACAGTATAACTGTCAGTACTATACTGACTAACAGCCTGTGCAATCCAACCTATGGCTGAACCTCACAGGCTGCCGTACTAGGCAGACAGGGGGCCCTCAGCTTGCCTCCTGCTGCCATGGCAACCAATGGTATCCCGTCATTGCATGGTGGGATCACTGTTGGTGGATAGAGAGAGCCCCCTCCCCCTGTCACTGCCATATATTCCATGATCAGGACTGATCACGGCATCTATGGGGTTAATGCTGCAGAGACCGGCATGATCCTCAGTATCGGCAGCTGCGGCGGGACCCCGGCTGTAATTGACAGCCGTGTCCTGCCGGCAATCTCCTGCAGTGCATCGCATGGTGGCCCCTACAGTTTGACCCTTCCAATCAGCTAGTTATCTCATATCCAGTGAACAGGGGGATCATTTTGATCTTTTGAGATAACCACTTGAAAACATATACAACTATGTAGACTGAAAAATAGAACATTTGTGAGGGCTTAAAAAATTAATGGTAAAAATAATATGAATTCATTTTTTCCCTTTGCACCATTTTTCTAATGGTGTAGGTACAAGCAAAGTAATGGTGTAGGTACATGGGCTGATTTCATGATATTAGCAGTGGGTGCCAGCTATACCACAGAGATGATGCACTGCTGCAATAACCAGAGTTGGAAGTTAGTCCTATCCCGGCTATTTAACCCACTATATGCCACCAACAAAAGAGACTACAGCATCTAAGTAGTTAGAGAGTGACAGGAGACTTGACCTGTCAGCCTACTGGCACCTTCATGATGCGAGCACGGGGCTAATGTGTTGCAGCCAAAGGCCTAGTGACCCCCGGGTCTACCATGTACAAAAGCCTATTAGTTTTACATAGACAGCAAAATACAATACAGTACAAATTTTTTAATCATACAGTATGTAAAATTACAAATTTTGTTTGTCTGTCTTTAAAATATGGAGAGAAAAAAATTCAGATTCACATGCATCCAAAAATTCTACCAATTTAAACCACAATAAACAGAAAAAAATAAAAAAAAAGCTTGGCTCTCAGAATATAGGTACACAAAAGCAAATTATGTTGTTTGCAAAAGCAAGTGTAGTTTTGTGCACAAGTAGTAAAATGTTGCTTATACTACAGAGTGGACCATTTCTATGGATACACCTTAATAAAATGTGAATGGTTGGTGATATTAACTTCCTGTTTGTGGCACATTAGTATATGTGAGGGGGGAAACTTTTTAAGATGGGTGGTGACCATGGCGGCCATTTTGAAGTCGACTATTTTGAATCCAACTTTTGTTTTCTCAATAGGAAGAGGGTCATGTGACACATCAAACCTATTGGGAATATTGCAAGAAAAACAATGATGTGCTTGGTTTCAATGCAACTTTATTCTTTCATGAGTTATTTACAAGTTTCTGACCACTTGTAAAATGTGTTCAATGTGCTGCCCATTGTGTTGGATTGTCAATGCAACCCTCTTCTCCCACTCTTCACACACTGATAGCAACACCACAGGTGAAATGCTAGCACAGGCTTACAGTATCCATAGTTTCAGGTGCTGCACATCTCGTACCTTCACAGCACAAACTATTGCCTTCAGATGACCCCAAAGATAAAAGTCTAAGGGGTCAGATCGGGAGACCTTGGGGGGGCCATTCAACTGGCCCACGACGACCAATCCACTTTCCAGGAAACTGTTCATCTAGGAATGCTCGGACCTGACACCCATAATGTGGTGGTGCACCATCTTGCTGGAAAAACTCAGGGAACGTGCCAGCTTCAGAGCATAAAGAGGGAAACACAACGTCATGTAGCAATTTTGCATATCCAGTGACCTTGAGGTTTCCATTGATGAAGAATAGCCCCACTATCTTTGTACCCCATATACCACACCATACCATCAATTTTTGTGTTCCAACAGTCTTGGAGGGATCTATCCAATGCGGGTTAGTGTCAGACCAATAGCGGTGGTTTTGTTTGTTAACTTCACCATTCACATAAAAGTTTGCCTCATCACTGAAAAAAATCTTCTGGGTAAACTGAGGGTCCTGTTCCAATTTTAGTTTTGCCCATTCTGCACTACGGATATTGGAAGCCTGTGCTAGCATTTCTCCTGCGGTTTTGCTATCAGTGTGTGAAGAGTGGGAGAAGAGGGTTGCATTGACAATCCAACACAATGGGCAGCACATTGAACGCATTTTATAAGTGGTCAGAAACTGGTACATAACTCATGAAAGAATAAAGTTACGTTAAAACCAAGCACATCATTGTTTTTCTTGTGAAAGTCCCAATAAGTTTGATGTGTCACATGACCCTCTTCCTAGTGAAAAAACTAAAGTTGGATTCAAAATGGCCGACTTCAAAATGGCCGCCATGGTCACCACCCATCTTGAAAAGTTTCCCTCCTCACATATACTAATGTGCCACAAACAGGAAATTAATATCACCAACCATTCCCATTTTATTAAGGTGTATCCATAGAAATGGCCCACCCTGTACAATACATAAGCTCTTACATTTCTCAATTTTTTGTTTAACACTCAATTTTTCTTGTTTGCATATTTCTACCTATGAATAAACTTTATCCTAATAGCAAAAGATTTTAGGATGTGCTATGACATACTATGCTATTATTACTGAAGATTCTGAACAGCAAGATATGTTATGATTGTATGATTTGCAATGTTTTAAATCTTTTTTTTTTTTTTTTATATATATATAATTTTAGCTATGATCTGGCAAGAATCAAAGAATCTGCAATAAAGAGAACTCCTACTCATACAACAAAGAAGAAGACAATGGTGTTTAAAGTGTATTCCTTTATAAATTTCCGAACTGGCTTTTGTATGAAATTACTTAAAGTGTACCTGTCATGAGCTTGATAATTTTCTTAATCCTCCCAATTCTCTCCTTCCATCATAATAACCACCACCTGTCTTTTTTTTTTTTTATTATTATTATTATTATTTTTTTTTTTATAGTTTTTTAGTTTTCTACCTTGACATTGTTGTGTGTCTTCTGCTCAGATCAGTGAGGGGCGTTCCCCAGCAGGCATGACATCATTTGGGGAGAAATTCCTCCCTCACTAACAGCCAGAGCAGCAAGCAGTTCAGTGTGTGATGAGTTGTAAATGGCTGAGGCTGTACACCCAGCTCTTGGCACTGAAGGACATGAGCTCTGCCCAGAAGGTTGCAAAGGGAGCAGAAATATTCAGCACAATGATAATCAGCACTATGTACTGCAGTGTAGCTCAGCTCAAAGGGAAAAGAAGCTGTAATACTCTCTATACAGTGGTCCCTCAACATACGATGGTAATCCATTCCAAATGAACCATTGTTTGTTGAAACCATCGTATGTTGAGGGATCCGTGCAATGTAAAGTATAGGACAGTGGTCTCCAACCTGCGGACCTCCAGATGTTGCAAAACTACAACTCCCAGCATGCCCGGACAGCTGTCCGGGCATGCTGGGAGTTGTCGTTTTGAATATCTGGAGGTCCGCAGGTTGAAGACCACTGGTATTGGAAGTTATACTAACGTGTCCCCACCGCTCTGGACCTTCACTGCCCGTCACCGCTGCCCTGGATGTCGCCCTCCATCGCTGTCGCCGCGTCCCCGTGATGTCCCCGACTCTCCGGGAAGGTCTCTGCTGCCTGGGAACGTCGCTCTCCGTCACCACCATCACGTCACTACGCACGCCTCTCCTATTGGATGACGGGACGGCGTGCGCGGCGACGTGATGACGACAATGGAGAGCGCCGGTGATGGAGGGGATCCCAAGGACAGGTAAGTGATCGTCAGCGGACCACACGGGGCACCATAAACGGCTATCCGGGGGCAGCTGAAGCAGTCTGCGCTGCCGGATAGCCGTTTATGCGATGGGACCCGACATACAAAAGCATCGTATGTTGATGCTGCCTTCAACATGCGATGGCCTCTGAGAGGCCATCGTATGTTGAAATGATCGTATGTCGGGGCCATCGTAGGTCGGGGGGTCACTGTACACTGTGCTGAGCTGAGGTCCCTCCTGCATTTCCAGACCTTTGTCTCTGCCAGGCAGGAGACAATCTGCAAGCAGGACTGCAGACAGGGGCAGAAGGAGGGCCCGGGAGGGCAAAGTTATAGGGGCTAATTTAACACATAAAATTACAAAATGTTATTAACAAGTGTATTAGAAAAGTAATTAAATGAGGCTAATCTATAACATATTAATTTATTATTATTTCCAATAAAGTTAATTCTGAGATCTACCAATGACAGCTACCATTTAAGTTAATGATGTGATCTTCACTATCCACTATCACTCACAGTCTGTAATATCAAAATGCTAAATATTCTAATAAAAGGTACAAATTAAAAAAAATGTAAACCCTTTTTTCTTCTGTTTATTTTTGTTTTATGCCAAAATCTGGAGATGGGTCGAAGAAAATATCACATATATCATAACAATGAAAGTTTAAAGTAATCTGATGCAGCTGGCCATATTGCAAGCTACTCTATATGGAAGTAGCTCTATTTATGATAAGTAGGAAGCATTAAAGGGGTACTGCGGTGAAAACCTTTTTTCTTTTAAATCAACTGGTGGCAGAAAGTTAAACATATTTGTAAATTACCGTATTTATCGGGGTATACCACGCACCGGCCTATAACACGCACCCTCATTTTACCAAGGATATTTGGGTAAAAAAAGTTTTTTACTCAAATATCCATGGTAAAATGAGGGTGCCTGTGTGCGCGTGTATACCCCGATACACCCCCAGGAAAGGCAGGGGGAGAGAGGCCGTCGCTGCCCGCTTCTCTCCCCCTGCCATTCCTGGGGTCTAGAGCCCTGCTGCCGGCCCTTCTCACCCTCTGGCTATCGGCGCCGCTGCCCGTTCTGTCCCCCTGACTATCGGTGCCGGCGCCGATAGCCAGGGGGAGAGAAGCGGCGCCAACAGCCAGGGGGAGAGAAGGGGCAGGGGCACCCATTGCCGGCGCCGCTGCCCCGTTGCCTCCCCCCATCCCCGGTGGCATAATTACCTGGGTCGGGTCCGCGCTGCTGCAGGCCTCCGGCGTGCGTCCCCTGCGTCGTTGCTATGCGCGGCGCACTGACGTAATGCGCTGCGCCGTTCAGCGCATAGCAACGACGCCGGGGACGCACGCCGGAGGCCTACAGCAGCGCGGACCCGACCCAGGTAATTATGCCACCGGGGATGGGGGGAGGCAACGGGGCAGCGGCGCTGGCAATGGGTGCCGCTGCCCTTTCTCTCCCCCTGGCTGTTGGCACCGCTTCTCTCCCCCTGAATATCGGCGCCGGCACCGATAGTCAGGGGGACAGAACGGGCAGTGGCGCCGATAGCAAGGGGGAGAGAAGGGCCGGCAGCAGCGCTCTAGACCCCAGGAAAGGCAGGGGGAGAGAAGCGGGCAGCAACGGCCTCTCTCCCCCTGCCTTTCCTGGGGCTGTATCGGCGTATAACACGCACATGGACTTTAGGCTAAAAAATTTTGTCTAAAAAGTGCGTGTTATATGCCGATAAATACGGTACTTCTATTAAAAAATCATAATCCTTCCTGTACTTATTAGCTGCTGAATACTACAGAGGAAATTATTTTCTTTTTGGAATGCTCTCTGATGACATCACGAGCACAGTTCTCTCTGCTGACGTTATTATAATAATAATAATAACGCTTTATTTATTGTTGTCCTTAGTGGGCTTTGAACCCATGTCCCCAGCACGGCAAGGCAGCAGTGCTAACCACTGAGCCACCACGCTGCCCTTAGCAAACATCTGCTATGCACGGTTTCTAAAATGGACAGAGATGTCAGCAGAGAGCACTGTGCTCGTGATGTCATCAGTGTTCCAAAAAGAAAGGAAATGCCTCTGTAGCATTCAGCATCTAATAAGTACTGGAAGGATTAACATTTTTTAATAGAAGTAATTTACAAATATGTTTAACTTTCTGCCACCAGTTGATTTCAAAGAAAAAAGGTTTTCACCGGAGTACCCCTTTAAAGGGGTATTCTTGAAAACATCAAACGTTTGTATAGCATATCTCTATTTTAAATTCTGCTTTTATACCTGTAATATTCTGTGACCCCTATCTCATCACATTAATCCCTTTTGGACCAAGCCCATTTTGACCCTAAGGACCAGGCCAATTTTCGTTTTTTTGCCCTTTTGTCTTTTCCTCCTCTCCATTTAAAAATCAGAACGCTTTCAATTTTGCACCTACAGACTCATATAAGGGCTTGCTTTTTGTGCCATCAATTGTTCTTTGTAATGACATCAATCATCTAATAACAAAATCTACTGCAAAACCAAAAATATATATTTGTGGGGTGAAATTGAAAAAAAAAAAAGCCCCCCCTCCCTCATTGTGTCCCTGCCCCTTAGGCTAGGTTCAGACTACGGAATCTCCGGGCAGAAAATTTCCACCCGGAGATTCCGAGTTCCGCCTGTGCCGACTGAATTAGTCGGCGCTAGGACCGCGCAGCTACTGCAGTCTCCTATAGACTGCTATGTGTTCTGCTGGGATTTCCGCCTGAAGAAAGAGCAACCCCTTTCTTCAGGCGGAAATTTTCTAGCGGATTTTTCATCCGGATTTTCCGCTTCACAAATTCCGAAGTGTGAATTTGTGAATGGAAAACCATTCACTACACTATGCATTATAGTAAGCGGAATTTCTGCTGAAAATTTCAAAGCGGAAATTCCTGCGGAAATTCCGTAGTCTGAACCTAGCCTTAAAGGGGTACTCCGGTGCTTAGGTATCTTATCTCCTATCCAAAGGATAGGGGATACGATGCCTGATGGCGGGAGTCCCGCCACTGGGGGCCCCCGGGATCTTGCTTGCGGCACCCCGTTTGTAATCAGTCCCTGGAGCGTGTTCGCTCCGGGACTGATTACAGGTGACCACCGAGCCGGCGGCGTGTGACATCACGCCCCTGCCCCCGTGTGACGTCACGCTCTGCACCTCAATGCAAGCCTATGGGAGGGGGCTTGACAGCTATCACGAGCCCTCCCGTAGGCTTGCATATAGGGGCGGAGCGTGATGTCCCAAAGGGGCGGGATGTCACACGCCGCCGGGCCGGTGGTCGACTGTAATCGGTCCCGGAGCGAACACTCTCCGGGGACTGATAACATACCGGGTGCCGCGTGCATGATCCCAGGGGTCCCCAGCGGCGGTACTCCCGCGATCAGGCATCTTATCCCCTATCCTTTGGATAGGGGATAAGATGTGTAAGCACCGGAGAACCCCTTTAATGCTTTCTCTTTTTTTTTTTTTTTATCATACAACCATGCATCTAAACAACCTGCCCCTGCCTGGGTCCCCTGCCAGAGCACTCACGCAAAAGATGTCAGGGCCCTTTAATGCCACCGCAAGGGCTGCCTGGGTAGTAGATGTGCGTCGCTCGTTCGCACGCCTGTTACGTCACATGATGGCCTCATCAACGTGAAGTGAGGAGAAGTTATCCACCTGTCTGCCTTCATCTGCCTTGGCGAAGTATTGAGTCTCCTTCAGTGCCTGCCCTGGTAATAATGTTGATTAGTGTGTAATCTGTCCAGTATGCAAAGGAACAGTCAGGAGCTGGATTTATCCTTTTTCAGGCCCTAGCAGGGCCAATTGCACCCCCGACCAGCCTCAGCTCAGGGGCGGATGGAGCGGCAGCTTCAGGCCCCTACGTTAAAATAGGCCCGGCGGCCTGCGACAGCAATGTTAACAGTAAAAGATGGCCGGCCCTGCGATGTCCCAGACCGGCCCACAGGCTTACCTACGGCCCTGGTGGTGACTTGATTGCGAGACCTGCGTGCAGCGCTGCCCTCAGGGGGGTACTGACCGGGCCACATTGTCCGGGGGGCCCTCACATTGCTATTACAGTACATTACTTTTTTCTAGGGCGCAGGACCCTTAAGAATAATAGCAGGGCCGGACAGGCCAGGGGCTGATGGGAGTAGGGACGTGACGTGCCCCGCGCAGGCACGCACGCACGTCTACTCCAATCACCTGACCTGTCCCCGCCTACGTCCTGCGCGATCTCCAGCAGAGACGATCGTCACTTTCTGACGCCGTTGCACCGATCCCGGCAGGGTAGGAGAACTTTCCGGAGGTGCGGGGGGGTTATAGATGTGGTGAGGAGAGGTGCGGGAGGTTATAGCTGTGGTGAGGAGAGGTGCGGGGGGTTATAGCTGTGGTGAGGAGAGGTGCGGGGGGTTATAGCTGTGGTGAGGAGAGGTGCGGGGGTGTATAGCAGTGGTGAGGAGAGGTGCGGGGGGTATAGCAGTGGTGAGGAGAGGTGCGGGGGGGGGGGTATAGCAGTGGTGAGGAGAGGTGCGGGGGGGGGGGGGTATAGCAGTGGTGAGGAGAGGTGCGGGGGGGGGGGTATAGCAGTGGTGAGGAGAGGTGCGGGGGGGGGGGTATAGCAGTGGTGAGGAGAGGTGCGGGGGGGGGGGGGGGTATAGCAGTGGTGAGGAGAGGTGCGGGGGGAGGGGGGTATAGCAGTGGTGAGGAGAGGTGCGGGGGGGAGGGGGGGTATAGCAGTGGTGAGGAGAGGTGGGGGGGGTATAACAGTGGTGAGGAGAGGTGGGGGGGGGGGGTATAGCAGTGGTGAGGAGAGGTGGGGGGGGGGGTTATAGCAGTGGTGAGGAGAGGTGGGGGGGGGGTATAGCAGTGGTGAGGAGAGGTGGGGGGGGTTATAGCAGTGGTGAGGAGAGGTGGGGGGGGGGTATTAGCAGTGGTGAGGAGAGGTGGGGGGGGGGTATAGCAGTGGTGAGGAGAGGGAGAGGTGGGGGGCGGTATAGCAGTGGTAGGGAGAGGTGGGGGGGGGGTATAGCAGTGGTGAGGAGAGGGAGAGGTGGGGGGGGTATAGCAGTGGTGAGGAGAGGGAGAGGTGGGGGGGGGTATAGCAGTGGTGAGGAGAGGTGCGGGGGGGGGGGGTATAGCAGTGGTGAGGAGAGGTGCGGGGGGGGGGGGGGTATAGCAGTGGTGAGGAGAGGTGCGGGGGGGGGGGGTTATAGCAGTGGTGAGGAGAGGTGCGGGGGGGGGGGGTTATAGCAGTGGTGAGGAGAGGTGCGGGGGGGGGGGGGTATAGCAGTGGTGAGGAGAGGTGCGGGGGGGGGGGGGTTATAGCAGTGGTGAGGAGAGGTGCGGGGGGGGGGGGTATAGCAGTGGTGAGGAGAGGTGCGGGGGGGGGGGGTATAGCAGTGGTGAGGAGAGGTGCGGGGGGGGGGTATAGCAGTGGTGAGGAGAGGTGCGGGGGGGGGGTATAGCAGTGGTGAGGAGAGGTGCGGGGGGGGGGGGGTATAGCAGTGGTGAGGAGAGGTGCGGGGGGGGGGGGTATAGCAGTGGTGAGGAGAGGTGCGGGGGGGGGGGTATAGCAGTGGTGAGGAGAGGTGCGGGGGGGGGGGGGGGGTATAGCAGTGGTGAGGAGAGGTGCGGGGGGGGGTATAGCAGTGGTGAGGAGAGGTGCGGGGGGGGGGGGGGGTGGGGGTATAGCAGTGGTGAGAGGTGCGGGGGGGGGGTAATAGCAGTGGTGAGGAGAGGTGCGGGGGGGGGGGTATAGCAGTGGTGAGGAGAGGTGCGGGGGGGGGGGTATAGCAGTGGTGAGGAGAGGTGCGGGGGGGGGGTATAGCAGTGGTGAGGAGAGGTGCGGGGGGGGGGGGTATAACAGTGGTGAGGAGAGGTGCGGGGGGGGGGTATAGCAGTGGTGAGGGAGAGGGTGCGGGGGGGGGGGGGTATAGCAGTGGTGAGGAGAGGGGGGGGGTATAGCAGTGGTGAGGAGAGGGGGGGGGTATAGCAGTGGTGAGGAGAGGGGGGGGGGGTATAGCAGTGGTGAGGAGAGGGGGAGGGGGTATAGCAGTGGTGAGGAGAGGGGGAGGGGTATAGCAGTGGTGAAGGAGAGGGGGAGGGGTATAGCAGTGGTGAGGAGAGGGGGAGGGGTATAGCAGTGGTGAGGAGAGGGGGAGGGGTATAGCAGTGGTGAGGAGAGGGGGAGGGGTATAGCAGTGGTGAGGAGAGGGGGAGGGGTATAGCAGTGGTGAGGAGAGGGGGAGGGGTATAGCAGTGGTGAGGAGAGGGGGGGGGTATAGCAGTGGTGAGGAGAGGGGGGGGGTATAGCAGTGGTGAGGAGAGGGGGAGGGGTATAGCAGTGGTGAGGAGAGGGGGAGGGGTATAGCAGTGGTGAGGAGAGGGGGGAGGGGTTATAGCAGTGGTGAGGAGAGGGGGAGGGGTATAGCAGTGGTGAGGAGAGGGGGAGGGGTATAGCAGTGGTGAGGAGAGGGGGGGGGTATAGCAGTGGTGAGGAGAGGGGGGTATAGCAGTGGTGGGGAGAGGTGCGGGGGGGGGGGGGGGGGTATAGCAGTGGTGGGGAGAGGTGCGGGGGGGGGGGTATAGCAGTGGTGGGGAGAGGTGCGGGGGGGGGTATAGCAGTGGTGAGGAGAGGTGCGGGGGGGGGTATAGCAGTGGTGAGGAGAGGTGCGGGGGGTATAGCAGTGGTGAGGAGAGGTGCGGGGGGGGGGGGGGGTATAGCAGTGGTGAGGAGAGGTGCGGGGGGGGGGGGTATAGCAGTGGTGAGGAGAGGTGCGGGGGGGGGGGGTATAGCAGTGGTGAGGAGAGGTGCGGGGGGGGGGGGGGTATAGCAGTGGTGAGGAGAGGTGGGGGGGGGGGTATAGCAGTGGTGAGGAGAGGTGCGGGGGGGGGGGGTATAGCAGTGGTGAGGAGAGGTGCGGCGGGGGGGGGGTATAGCAGTGGTGAGGAGAGGGGGAGGGGGTATAGCAGTGGTGAGGAGAGGGGGAGGGGGTATAGCAGTGGTGAGGAGAGGGGGAGGGGTATAGCAGTGGTGAGGAGAGGGGGAGGGGTATAGCAGTGGTGAGGAGAGGGGGGGGGGGTATAGCAGTGGTGAGGAGAGGGGGGGTATAGCAGTGGTGGGGAGAGGTACGGGGGGGGGGGTTATAGCAGTGGTGGGGAGAGGTGCGGGGGGGGGGGGTATAGCAGTGGTGAGGAGAGGTGCGGGGGGGGTATAGCAGTGGTGAGGAGAGGTGCGGGGGTATAGCAGTGGTGAGGAGAGGTGCGGGGGGGGGGTATAGCAGTGGTGAGGAGAGGTGCTGGGGGGGGGGGGGTATAGCAGTGGTGAGGAGAGGTGGGGGGGGGGGGGGGGTGGGGGGGGGGGTATAGCAGTGGTGAGGAGAGGTGGGGGGGGGGGGTAATAGCAGTGGTGAGGAGAGGTGGGGGGGGGTATAGCAGTGGTGAGGAGAGGTGCGGGGGGGGGGGTATAGCAGTGGTGAGGAGAGGTGCGGGGGGGGGGGGGGGGGTATAGCAGTGGTGAGGAGAGGTGCGGGGGGGGGGGGGTATAGCAGTGGTGAGAGGTGCGGGGGGGGGGTATAGCAGTGGTGGGGAGAGGTGCCGGGGGGGGGTATAGCAGTGGTGAGGAGAGGTGCGGGGGGGGGGGTTATAGCAGTGGTGAGGAGAGGTGCGGGGGGGGGGGTATAGCAGTGGTGAGGAGAGATGGGGGGGGTATAGCAGTGGTGAAGAGAGGTGCGGGGGGGGGGGGGGTATAGCAGTGGTGAAGAGAGGTGCGGGGGGGTATAGCAGTGGTGAGGAGAGGTGTGGGGGGGGGTATAGCAGTGGTGAGGTGCGGGGGGTATAGCTGTGGTGAGGAAAGGTGCAGGGGGGGTGTATAGCAGTGGTGAGGAGAGGGGGAGGGGTATAGCAGTGGTGAGGAGAGGGGGAGGGGTATAGCAGTGGTTAGGAGAGGGGGGGGGTATAGCAGTGGTGAGGAGAGGGGGGTATAGCAGTGGTGGGGAGAGGTCCGGGGGGGGGGGGGGGTATAGCAGTGGTGGGGAGAGGTGCGGGGGGGGGGGGGGTATAGCAGTGGTGGGGGAGAGGTGCGGGGGGGGTATAGCAGTGGTGAGGAGAGCTGCGGGGGGGGGTATAGCAGTGGTGAGGAGAGGGGGGGGTATAGCAGTGGTGAGGAGAGGGGGGGGGGGTATAGCAGGTGGTGAGGAGAGGGGGGGGGGGGTATAGCAGTGGTGAGGAGAGGGGGGGGGTATAGCAGTGGTGAGGAGAGGGGGGGGGGTATAGCAGTGGTGAGGAGAGGGGGGGGGGGGTTATATAGCAGTGGTGAGGAGAGGGGGAGGGGTATAGCAGTGGGTGAGGAGAGGGGTATAGCAGTGGTGAGGAGAGGGGGAGGGGTATAGCAGTGGTGAGGAGAGGGGGAGGGGTATAGCAGTGGTGAGGAGAGGTGGGGGGGGGGGGGTATAGCAGTAGTGAGGAGAGGTGCGGGGGGGGGGGTATAGCAGTGGTGGGGAGAGGTGCCGGGGGGGGGTATAGCAGTGGTGAGGAGAGGGTGCGGGGGGGGGGGTATAGCAGTGGTGAGGAGAGGTGCGGGGGGGGGTATAGCAGTGGTGAGGAGAGGTGGGGGGGTATAGCAGTGGTGAAGAGAGGTGCGGGGGGGGGGGTATAGCAGTGGTGAAGAGAGGTGCGGGGGGGGTATAGCAGTGGTGAGGAGAGGTGTGGGGGGGGGTATAGCAGTGGTGAGGTGCGGGGGGTATAGCTGTGGTGAGGAGAGGTGCAGGGGGGGTGTATAGCAGTGGTGAGGAGAGGTGCGGGGGAGGGTATAGCTGTGGTGAGGAGAGGTGCGGGGGGGGTATAGCTCTGGTGAGAAGAGGTGCGGGGGGGGGTATAGCTGTGAAGAGGTGCGGGGGGGGGGGGTATAGCAGTGGTGAGGAGAGGTGCGGGGGGGGGGTATAGCAGTGGTGAGGAGAGGTGCGGGGGGGGGGGTATATAGCAGTGGTGAGGAGAGGTGCGGGGGGGGGGGGTATAGCAGTGGTGAGGAGAGGTGCGGGGGGGGGGGGGTATAGCAGTGGTGAGGAGAGGTGCGGGGGGGGTATAGCAGTGGTGAGGAGAGGTGCGGGGGGTATAGCAGTGGTGAGGAGAGGTGGGGGGGGGTATAGCAGTGGTGAAGAGAGGTGCGGGGGGGTATAGCAGTGGTGAAGAGAGGTGCGGGGGGTATAGCAGTGGTGAGGAGAGGTGTGGGGGGGGGGGGGTATAGCAGTGGTGAGGTGCGGGGGGGGGTATAGCTGTGGTGAGGAGAGGTGCAGGGGGGGTGTATAGCAGTGGTGAGGAGAGGTGCGTGGGAGGGTATAGCTGTGGTGAGGAGAGGTGCGGGGGGGGTATAGCTCTGGTGAGGAGAGGTGCGGGGGGGGGTATAGCAGTGGTGAGGAGAGGTGCGGGGGGGGTATAGCAGTGGTGAGGAGAGGTGCGGGGGGGGTATAGCAGTGGTGAGGAGAGGTGCGGGAGGGGGGGTGTAGAAGTGGTGAGGAGAGGTGCGGGGGGGGGTATAGCAGTGGTGAGGAGAGGTGGGGGGGTTATAGCAGTGGTGAGGAGAGGTTGGGGGGGGTTATAGCAGTGGTGAGGAGAGGTGCGGGGGGGTTATAGCTGTGGTGAGGAGAGGTGCGGGGGGTTATAGCTGTGGTGAGGAGAGGTGCGGGGGGTTATAGCTGTGGTGAGGAGAGGTGCGGGGGGTTATAGCTGTGGTGAGGAGAGGTGCGGGGGGGTTATAACTGTGGCGAGGAGAGGTGCGGGGGGGGTTTATAGCAGTGGTGAGAAGAGGTGCGGAGGGGGGTGTATAGCAGTGGTGAGGAGAGGTGCGGGGGGGTATAGCAGTGGTGAGGAGGAGGTGCGGGGGGGGATGTATAGCAGTGGTGAGGAGAGGTGCGGGGGGGGGGGGGTATAGCAGTGGTGAGGAGAGGTGCGGGGGGGGGGGGGTATAGCAGTGGTGAGGAGAGGTGCGGGGGGGGGGGGGGGAGTATAGCAGTGGTGAGGAGAGGTGCGGGGGGGGGGGGTATAGCAGTGGTGAGGAGAGGTGCGGGGGGGGGGGGGGTATAGCAGTGGTGAGGAGAGGTGCGGGGGGGGGGGGGTATAGCAGTGGTGAGGAGAGGTGCGGGGGGGGGGGGTATAGCAGTGGTGAGGAGAGGTGCGGGGGGGGGGGGGGTATAGCAGTGGTGAGGAGAGGTGCGGGGGGGGGGTATAGCAGTGGTGAGGAGAGGTGCGGGGGGGGGGGGGGGGTATAGCAGTGGTGAGGAGAGGTGCGGGGGGGGGGGGGGTATAGCAGTGGTGAGGAGAGGTGCGGGGGGGGGGTATAGCAGTGGTGAGGAGAGGTGCGGGGGGGGGGGGTATAGCAGTGGTGAGAGGTGCGGGGGGGGGTATAGCAGTGGTGAGGAGAGGTGCGGGGGGGGGTATAGCAGTGGTGAGGAGAGGTGCGGGGGGGGGGGGGGTACAGCAGTGGTGAGGAGAGGTGCGGGGGGGGGGGTATAACAGTGGTGAGGAGAGGTGCGGGGGGGGTTATAGCAGTGGTGAGGAGAGGTGCGGGGGGGGTTATAGCAGTGGTGAGGAGAGGTGCGGGGGGGGGGTATAGCAGTGGTGAGGAGAGGTGCGGGGGGGGGGGTATAGCAGTGGTGAGGAGGGGGGGGGTATAGCAGTGGTGAGGAGAGGGGGGGGTATAGCAGTGGTGAGGAGAGGGGGGGGGTATAGCAGTGGTGAGGAGAGGGGGGGGGTATAGCAGTGGTGAGGAGACGGGGGGGGTATAGCAGTGGTGAGGAGAGGGGGAGGGGTATAGCAGTGGTGAGGAGAGGGGGAGGGGTATAGCAGTGGTGAGGAGAGGGGGAGGGGTATAGCAGTGGTGAGGAGAGGGGGAGGGGTATAGCAGTGGTGAGGAGAGGGGGAGGGGTATAGCAGTGGTGAGGAGAGGGGGGGGGGTATAGCAGTGGTGAGGAGAGGGGGGGGGTATAGCAGTGGTGAGGAGAGGGGGAGGGGTATAGCAGTGGTGAGGAGAGGGGGAGGGGTATAGCAGTGGTGAGGAGAGGGGGAGGGGTATAGCAGTGGTGAGGAGAGGGGGGGGTATAGCAGTGGTGAGGAGAGGGGGGTATAGCAGTGGTGGGGAGAGGTGCGGGGGGGGGGTATAGCAGTGGTGGGGAGAGGTGCGGGGGGGGGGGGGTATAGCAGTGGTGAGGAGAGGTGCGGGGGAGGGGGGGTATAGCAGTGGTGAGGAGAGGTGGGGGGGGGTATAGCAGTGGTGAGGAGAGGTGGGGGGGGTATAGCAGTGGTGAGGAGAGGTGGGGGGGGGGGGGTTATAGCAGTGGTGAGGAGAGGTGGGGGGGGGTTATAGCAGTGGTGAGGAGAGGTGCGGGGGGGGGGGTATAGCAGTGGTGAGGAGAGGTGCGGGGGGGGGGGGGTATAGCAGTGGTGAGGAGAGGTGCGGGGGGGGGGGTTATAGCAGTGGTGAGGAGAGAGGTGCGGGGGGGGGGGTATAGCAGTGGTGAGGAGAGGTGCGGGGGGGGGGGGGGGGGTATAGCAGTGGTGAGGAGAGGTGCGGGGGGGGGGTATAGCAGTGGTGAGGAGAGGGGGAGGGGTTATAGCAGTGGTGAGGAGAGGGGGAGGGGTATAGCAGTGGTGAGGAGAGGGGGGAGGGGTATAGCAGTGGTGAGGAGAGGGGGAGGGGTATAGCAGTGGTGAGGAGAGGGGGAGGGGTATAGCAGTGGTGGGGAGAGGTGCGGGGGGGGGGGGGGTATAGCAGTGGTGGGGAGAGGTGCGGGGGGGGGGGGTATAGCAGTGGTGAGGAGAGGTGCGGGGGTATAGCAGTGGTGAGGAGAGGTGCGGGGGGGGGGGGGGGTATAGCAGTGGTGAGGAGAGGTGCGGGGGGGGGGGTATAGCAGTGGTGAGGAGAGGTGCGGGGGGTATAGCAGTGGTGAGGAGAGGTGGGGGGGGGGTATAGCAGTGGTGAGGAGAGGTGGGGGGGGTTATAGCAGTGGTGAGGAGAGGTGGGGGGGGTATAGCAGTGGTGAGGAGAGGTGGGGGGGGGGGGTATAGCAGTGGTGAGGAGAGGTGGGGGGGGGGGGGTATAGCAGTGGTGAGGAGAGGGTGCGGGGGGGGGGGGTATAGCAGTGGTGAGGAGAGGTGCGGGGGGGGGGTATAGCAGTGGTGAGGAGAGGTGCGGGGGGGGGGGGGGTATAGCAGTGGTGAGGAGAGGTGCGGGGGGGGGTATAGCAGTGGTGAGGAGAGGTGCGGGGGGGGGGGTATAGCAGTGGTGAGGAGAGGTGCGGGGGGGGGGGGGTATAGCAGTGGTGAGAGAGAGGTGCGGGGGGGGGGGGGTATAGCAGTGGTGAAGAGAGGTGCGGGGGGGGGGTATAGCAGTGGTGAGGAGAGGTGCGGGGGGGGGTATAGCAGTGGTGAGGAGAGGTGCGGGGGGGGGGTATAGCAGTGGTGAGGAGAGGTGCGGGGGGGGGTATAGCAGTGGTGAGGAGAGGTGCGGGGGGGGGGGTATAGCAGTGGTGAGGAGAGGTGCGGGGGGGGGGGTATAGCAGTGGTGAGGAGAGGTGCGGGGGGGGGGGGGTATAGCAGTGGTGAGGAGAGGTGCGGGGGGGGGGGGTATAGCAGTGGTGAGGAGAGGTGCGGGGGGGGGGGTATAACAGTGGTGAGGAGAGGTGCGGGGGGGGGGTATAGCAGTGGTGAGGAGAGGGGGGGGGTATAGCAGTGGTGAGGAGAGGGGGGGGGGTAATAGCAGTGGTGAGGAGAGGGGGGGGGGGGTATAGCAGTGGTGAGGAGAGGGGGGGGGGTATAGCAGTGGTGAGGAGAGGGGGAGGGGTATAGCAGTGGTGAGGAGAGGGGGAGGGGTATAGCAGTGGTGAGGAGAGGGGGAGGGGTATAGCAGTGGTGAGGAGAGGGGGAGGGGTATAGCAGTGGTGAGGAGAGGGGGAGGGGTATAGCAGTGGTGAGGAGAGGGGGAGGGGTATAGCAGTGGTGAGGAGAGGGGGGTGGTATAGCAGTGGTGAGGAGAGGGGGGGGGGTATAGCAGTGGTGAGGAGAGGGGGAGGGGTATAGCAGTGGTGAGGAGAGGGGGAGGGGTATAGCAGTGGTGAGGAGAGGGGGAGGGGTATAGCAGTGGTTAGGAGAGGGGGGTATAGCAGTGGTGAGGAGAGGGGGGTATAGCAGTGGTGGGGAGAGGTCCGGGGGGGGGGTATAGCAGTGGTTTGGAGAGGTGCGGGGGGGGGGTTATAGCAGTGGTGGGGAGAGGTGCGGGGGGGGGTATAGCAGTGGTGAGGAGAGGTGCGGGGGGGGGGGGTATAGCAGTGGTGAGGAGAGGTGCGGGGGGGGGGGGTATAGCAGTGGTGAGGAGAGGTGCGGGGGGGGGGGGGGGTATAGCAGTGGTGAGGAGAGGTGCGGGGGGGGGGGGGGGTATAGCAGTGGTGAGGAGAGGTGCGGGGGGGGGGTATAGCAGTGGTGAGGAGAGGGGGGGGTATAGCAGTGGTGAGGAGAGGGGGAGGGGTATAGCAGTGGTGAGGAGAGGGGGGGGGTATAGCAGTGGTTAGGAGAGGGGGGGGTATAGCAGTGGTGAGGAGAGGGGGGGTATAGCAGTGGTGGGGAGAGGGTCCGGGGGGGGGGGGGTATAGCAGTGGTGGGGAGAGGTGCGGGGGGGGGGGGGGTATAGCAGTGGTGAGGAGAGGTGGGCGGGGGGGGGTATAGCAGTGGTGAGGAGAGGTGCGGGGGGGGTATAGCAGTGGTGAGGAGAGGTGCGGGGGGGGGGGTATAGCAGTGGTAAGGAGAGGGGGAGGGGTTATAGCAGTGGTGAGGAGAGGGGGGGGGGGTATAAGCAGTGGTGAGGAGAGGGGGGTATAGCAGTGGTGAGGAGAGGGGGGTATAGCAGTGGTGGGGAGAGGTGCGGGGGGGGGGGGTATAGCAGTGGTGAGGAGAGGTGCAGGGGGGGGGTATAGCAGTGGTGAGGAGAGGTGCGGGGGGGGGGGTTATAGCAGTGGTGAGGAGAGGTGCGGGGGGGGGGGGGTATAGCAGTGGTGAAGAGAGGTGCGGGGGGGGGTATAGCAGTGGTGAGGAGAGGTGTGGGGGGGGGGTATAGCAGTGGTGAGGTGCGGGGGGTATAGCTGTGGTGAGGAGAGGTGCAGGGGGGGGGTGTATAGCAGTGGTGAGGAGAGGTGCGGGGGAGGGTATAGCAGTGGTGAGGAGAGGGGGAGGGGTATAGCAGTGGTGAGGAGAGGGGGAGGGGTATAGCAGTGGTTAGGAGAGGGGGGGGGATATAGCAGTGGTGAGGAGAGGGGGGGGTATAGCAGTGGTGGGGAGAGGTCCGGGGGGGGGGGTATAGCAGTGGTGGGGAGAGGTGCGGGGGGGGGGGGGGTATAGCAGTGGTGGGGGAGAGGTGCGGGGGGGGGGGGTATAGCAGTGGTGAGGAGAGGTGCGGGGGGGGTATAGCAGTGGTGAGGAGAGGTGGGGGGGGGGGGGGTATAGCATTGGTGGGGAGAGGTGCGGGGGGGGGGGGGTATAGCATTGGTGGGGAGAGGTGCCGGGGGGGGGTATAGCAGTGGTGAGGAGAGGTGCGGGGGGGGGGGGTATAGCAGTGGTGAGGAGAGGTGCGGGGGGGGGGGTATAGCAGTGGTGAGGAGAGGTGGGGGGGTATAGCAGTGGTGAGGAGAGGTGGGGGGGTATAGCAGTGGTGAAGAGAGGTGCGGGGGGGGGGGGGTATAGCAGTGGTGAAGAGAGGTGCGGGGGGGTATAGCAGTGGTGAGGAGAGGTGTGGGGGGGGGGTATAGCAGTGGTGAGGTGCGGGGGGTATAGCTGTGGTGAGGAGAGGTGCAGGGGGGGTGTATAGCAGTGGTGAGGAGAGGTGCGGGGGAGGGTATAGCTGTGGTGAGGAGAGGTGCGGGGGGGGTATAGCTCTGGTGAGGAGAGGTGCGGGGGGGGTATAGCTGTGAAGAGGTGCGGGGGGGGGGGTATAGCAGTGGTGAGGAGAGGTGCGGGGGGGGGGGGGGGGTATAGCAGTGGTGAGGAGAGGTGCGGGGGGGGGGGTATAGCAGTGGTGAGGAGAGGTGCGGGGGGGGTATAGCAGTGGTGAGGAGAGGTGCGGGGGGGGTATAGCAGTGGTGAGGAGAGGTGCGGGGGGGGGGTATAGCAGTGGTGAGAGGTGCGGGGGGGGGGGTAATAGCAGTGGTGAGGAGAGGTGCGGGGGGGGGTATAGCAGTGGTGAGGAGAGGTGTGGGTGGGGGGGGGTATAGCAGTGGTGAGGAGAGGTGCGGGGGGGGGTATAAACAGTGGTGAGGAGAGGTGCGGGGGGGGGGTATAGCAGTGGTGAGGAGAGGTGCGGGGGGGGGGGATATAGCAGTGGTGAGGAGAGGGGGGAGGGGTATAGCAGTGGTGAGGAGAGGGGGAGGGGTATAGCAGTGGTGAGGAGAGGGGGGGGGGGGGGGTATAGCAGTGGTGAGGAGAGGGGGGGGTATAGCAGTGGTGAGGAGAGGGGGAGGGGTATAGCAGTGGTGAGGAGAGGGGGAGGGGTATAGCAGTGGTGAGGAGAGGGGGGAGGGGGTATAGCAGTGGTGAGGAGAGGGGGGGGGGGTATAGCAGTGGTGAGGAGAGGGGGGTTATAGCAGTGGTGGGGAGAGGTGCGGGGGGGGGGTATAGCAGTGGTGGGGAGAGGTGCCGGGGGGGGGGGGTATAGCAATGGTGAGGAGAGGTGCGGGGGGGGGGGGGGGGTATAGCAGTGGTGAGGAGAGGTGCGGGGGGGGGGTATAGCAGTGGTGAGGAGAGGTGGGGGGGGTATAGCAGTGGTGAGGAGAGGTGGGGGGGTATAGCAGTGGTGAGGAGAGGTGGGGGGGGGTATAGCAGTGGTGAAGAGAGGTGCGGGGGGGGGGGGGGTATAGCAGTGGTGAAGAGAGGGTGCGGGGGGGGGTATAGCAGTGGTGAGGAGAGGTGTGGGGGGTGTAGCAGTGGTGAGGAGAGGTGCGGGGGGGGGGGGTATAGCAGTGGTGGGGAGAGGTGCCGGGGGGGGGTATAGCAGTGGTGAGGAGAGGTGCGGGGGGGGGGGTATAGCAGTGGTGAGGAGAGGTGCGGGGGGGGGGGGGTATAGCAGTGGTGAGGAGAGGTGGGGGGGGGTATAGCAGTGGTGAAGAGAGGTGCGGGGGGGGGGGGGTATAGCAGTGGTGAAGAGAGGTGCGGGGGGGTATAGCAGTGGTGAGGAGAGGTGTGGGGGGGGGTATAGCAGTGGTGAGGTGCGGGGGGTATAGCTGTGGTGAGGAGAGGTGCAGGGGGGGGTGTATAGCAGTGGTGAGGAGAGGTGCGGGGGAGGGTTATAGCAGTGGTGAGGAGAGGGGGAGGGGTATAGCAGTGGTGAGGAGGAGGGGGGAGGGGTATAGCAGTGGTTAGGAGAGGGGGGGGATATAGCAGTGGTGAGGAGAGGGGGGGGTATAGCAGTGGTGGGGAGAGGTCCGGGGGGGGGGGTATAGCAGTGGTGGGGAGAGGTGCGGGGGGGGGGGGTATAGCAGTGGTGGGGAGAGGTGCGGGGGGGGGGGGGTATAGCAGTGGTGAGGAGAGGTGCGGGGGGGTATAGCAGTGGTGAGGAGAGGTGGGGGGGGGGGGGTATAGCATTGGTGGGGGAGAGGTGCGGGGGGGGGGGGGGGGTATAGCATTGGTGGGGAGAGGTGCCGGGGGGGGGGTATAGCAGTGGTGAGGAGAGGTGCGGGGGGGGGGGGGTATAGCAGTGGTGAGGAGAGGTGCGGGGGGGGGGGGTATAGCAGTGGTGAGGAGAGGTGGGGGGGTATAGCAGTGGTGAGGAGAGGTGGGGGGGTATAGCAGTGGTGAAGAGAGGTGCGGGGGGGGGGGGGTTATAGCAGTGGTGAAGAGAGGTGCGGGGGGGTATAGCAGTGGTGAGGAGAGGTGTGGGGGGGGGGTATAGCAGTGGTGAGGTGCGGGGGGTATAGCTGTGGTGAGGAGAGGTGCAGGGGGGGTGTATAGCAGTGGTGAGGAGAGGTGCGGGGGAGGGTATAGCTGTGGTGAGGAGAGGTGCGGGGGGGGTATAGCTCTGGTGAGGAGAGGTGCGGGGGGGGTATAGCTGTGAAGAGGTGCGGGGGGGGGGGGTATAGCAGTGGTGAGGAGAGGTGCGGGGGGGGGGGGGGGTATAGCAGTGGTGAGGAGAGGTGCGGGGGGGGGGGTATAGCAGTGGTGAGGAGAGGTGCGGGGGGGGGGGTATAGCAGTGGTGAGGAGAGGTGCGGGGGGGGGTATAGCAGTGGTGAGGAGAGGTGCGGGGGGGGGTATAGCAGTGGTGAGGAGAGGTGCGGGGGGGGGGGTATAGCAGTGGTGAGAGGTGCGGGGGGGGGGGGGTATAGCAGTGGTGAGGAGAGGTGCGGGGGGGGGTATAGCAGTGGTGAGGAGAGGTGTGGGTGGGGGGGGTATAGCAGTGGTGAGGAGAGGTGCGGGGGGGGGTATAACAGTGGTGAGGAGAGGTGCGGGGGGGGGGTATAGCAGTGGTGAGGAGAGGTGCGGGGGGGGGGATATAGCAGTGGTGAGGAGAGGGGGAGGGGTATAGCAGTGGTGAGGAGAGGGGGAGGGGTATAGCAGTGGTGAGGAGAGGGGGGGGGGGGGGTATAGCAGTGGTGAGGAGAGGGGGGGGGTATAGCAGTGGTGAGGAGAGGGGGAGGGGTATAGCAGTGGTGAGGAGAGGGGGAGGGGGTATAGCAGTGGTGAGGAGAGGGGGAGGGGTATAGCAGTGGTGAGGAGAGGGGGGGGGGGTGTATAGCAGTGGTGAGGAGAGGGGGGTATAGCAGTGGTGGGGAGAGGTGCGGGGGGGGGGGGGTATAGCAGTGGTGGGGAGAGGTGCGGGGGGGGGGGGGTATAGCAGTGGTGGGGAGAGGTGCGGGGGGGGGGGGGGGTATAGCAGTGGTGGGGAGAGGTGCGGGGGGGGGGGGTATAGCAGTGGTGGGGGAGAGGTGCGGGGGGGGGGGTATAGCAGTGGTGGGGAGAGGTGCGGGGGGGGGGGGTATAGCAGTGGTGAGGAGAGGTGGGGGGGGGGTATAGCAGTGGTGAGGAGAGGTGGGGGGGGGTTATAGCAGTGGTGAGGAGAGGTGGGGGGGGGGTATAGCAGTGGTGAGGAGAGGTGGGGGGGGGGGGGTATAGCAGTGGTGAGGAGAGGTGCGGGGGGGGGGTATAGCAGTGGTGAGGAGAGGTGCGGGGGGGGGGGGGTATAGCAGTGGTGAGGAGAGGTGCGGGGGGGGGGGTATAACAGTGGTGAGGAGAGGTGCGGGGGGGGGGTATAGCAGTGGTGAGGAGAGGTGCGGGGGGGGGGTATAGCAGTGGTGAGGAGAGGGGGGGGTATAGCAGTGGTGAGGAGAGGGGGGGGGTATAGCAGTGGTGAGGAGAGGGGGGGGTATAGCAGTGGTGAGGAGAGGGGGGGGGGGGTATAGCAGTGGTGAGGAGAGGGGGAGGGGGTATAGCAGTGGTGAGGAGAGGGGGAGGGGTATAGCAGTGGTGAGGAGAGGGGGAGGGGGTATAGCAGTGGTGAGGAGAGGGGGAGGGGTATAGCAGTGGTGAGGAGAGGGGGGAGGGGGTATAGCAGTGGTGAGGAGAGGGGGAGGGGTATAGCAGTGCGTGAGGAGAGGGGGGGGGGGGTATAGCAGTGGTGAGGAGGGGGGGGGGGGGTATAGCAGTGGTGAGGAGAGGGGGGGAGGGGTATAGCAGTGGTGAGGAGAGGGGGGAGGGGTA